>NC_133776.1:49159344-49276434 GCF_003597395.2 Chelonoidis abingdonii | reverse complement strand
ACGAGTAGCTAGGGAAGCGGAGGTCAGCTAAGCTGCGCTCCACTGTTCCAACGACCGACACGGGCAGTAAGAAGGAACTGAGGAGCGGTTGGGTCGGCAGGGGTATATATCAGGCACCATAGTGGCACCACTTCAGGGGGTGACCTGCCGGCCCACCGAGTGTTGCTAGGGTAAAAGTTTCTCCGACGAACGTGCACGCAGCGCGCGCACACCTAACTGGAATGGATATGAGCAAGCACTCGAAGAAGAACTGCCCCTTGCAAAAAGACAGAGAGATACTGGGAGTGATCTGAAGTTGTCACCATATCTCCTCTCCAGAGATTAATGAGCCATTGGCCTACTAATGATGCCATCTCACATACCGTCATTCTCCAATTCTCTCCAATGACAATCGTTCACAAAACAGCACCGACCCTGCTGCCAACAAGAGAGAATGCCACAACCAGGAGAACACCCTTCTGCTCATTCATTTTACCCCTCAATTTGTTCTATAATGGCCCAGACCTAGTCAGAACAGGTGTTCAGATACTTGGTAGATCCTTGATGGGCATGAGACTTGGTGATACTGTAGGAATGTCTGGTGCTGATGGGAATCACGTGTTCAGGTATACATTCATATATTGTTCGTTCATTGTTTGATGGACAAGTGTCCCGTGTTATAGCTTGCCCACTAGCAAGGGAGTGTTTGTAAGGAGGTGGAGTGCATTCCTGCAACTCTGATATTTCCTTATTTCCAGGAAGCAGAGAATATTATCCAGAGGATCAAACAACAGCAGTATCCAGAGTTGCTGGGTTTTGACCAGCTTCTCATGGAGAAAAAGGACCAAAAGGTGTTTCTGCAATTTGGTAAGATTCTGTACTCTTCTATTCTTAACTCTACCCTTCTCTTAACTATTTTGTGGCCACTCAAAGACTCTTTTTGCCAGAGCAATGTTGCAAGGATGAGACGGGGGAGTACTGAGCGTCTTACCAGGCCTAGAGCCAGAACAATAACCAGCTGTCTCTCTGTTCCAGAGGAAGAAGAGATCACTTTTGCTCCAACTTATCGTTTTGAAAGAAATACCCGGGAGAAGTATGTATACACCAAGCAGAAAGCAACAGGGGTAGGTGGTAACTAAAATACAATCCTCTCAATTAAAAAATATATGCTAGTGTAGGGAAAATAGCATCCAGAGAAAAAAGTGACCTAAAAATTGCTCTCCGTTTCCTGCACAAATTAGGATTAAAATTTGTCATATTTTGAAAGGAGCCAAATAATGGACAACAATAATTTGGAACAAGCACACAGCCCTTTGGCAAGTGATTTCTCTCCTCTTCTTAAGAAGAATTTGTCCTCTCCCTTCTTCTTGACCTCAGTTCTCCTTTGGTTTGCAGATGAAATTCAATTTGCCGTCCTGGTGTGATCGAGTGCTTTGGAAATCATACCCTATGGTGCACGTGGTGTGTCAATCCTATGGTGGGTAGATAACAGATTGTAGATAGCAAAGCAATTGATCTGAAACAGAAATGATTCACAGGGGTGTCTGTAGGATCTCCTTGCATTGCTAGGCTCTCAGAACAGGAGAGACATGATAATAAACCATGCAATTTGGAGTTACGTCTCCAATTATCACAGTATACAGCTGGAAAATGAAGTCTGTTATACATTTATATGCACAATACAGTTGAGATGGCTGCAGCACAAATGCTCCTTCCTTGGCTTGTATCAGAGGGGTAGCCGTGTTAGTCTGAATCTGTAAAAGCAGTAGAGAATCCTGTGGCACCTTATAGACTAACAATGCCATTCATCTGACGAAGTGGGTATTCACCCACGAAAGCTCATGCTCCAAAACATCTGTTAGTCTATAAGGTGCCACAGGATTCTCTGCTGCTTCCTTGGCTTGATTCTCTTTTTCAGCTTGTGGCCACACTGTAGGTTTTGTTATGATACCATCTAGCTCATAGACTTTAAGGCCACAAAAGACCATCATGATCATCTAGTCTAACCTCCTGTCCATTGCAGGCCACAGACCCTCACCCACTCACTCCTGCAATAAAGACTTCAAGTTACAGAGAATCCAGCATTTACTGTAGTTCAAACCAGCAAATGACCCAATGCCCATACTGCAGAGGAAGGGGAAAAACTCTCAGGGTCTCTGCCAATCAGACCTAGGGGAAATTCCTTCCTGACCCCAAATATGGCGATAGTTAGACCGTGAGCTTATGGGTGAGACCCATCAGCCAGACACCTGGGAAAGAATTCTCTGTAGTAACTTGGAGCCCTCCCCATCTCAAGCAGTTGGAGATATTTGGTACAACCAGTTGCAGATGGGCTATATGCTATTGTAGGCAACCTCCCATACCATCCCCTCAATAAATTTATCAAGCTCAGTTTTAAAACAAGTTATCTTTTTTGACTCCACTACTCCCCTTGGAAGGCTGTTCCAGAACATCACTCCTCTGATAGTTAGAAACCTTCATATAATTCCAAGCCTAAACTTATTGACGGCCAATTTATATCGATTTGTTCTTGGGCCAGCATTGGCCCTTAACGTAAATAACTCCTCTCCTTCCCTGGTGTTTGTCCCCTGGAAGTATTTATAGAGAGTAATCATATCTATCCTCAGCCTTCATTTTGTTAGGCTAAACAAGCCAAGCTGCTTAAGTCTCCTTTCATAAGGTAGGGTCTCCATTCCTCTCATCATCCTAGTAGCCCTTCTCTGCACTTGTTCCAGTTTGAATTCATCTTTCGTAAACATGGGAGACCAGAACTGCACACAGTATTCCAGGTGAGGTCTCACTAGGGCCTTGTATAATGGTCATGACATGTCCCTGTCGCTACTGGAAATACCTCGCCTGATGCATCCAAGGATTGCATTAGCCTTTTTCATAGCCACTTCACATTAGTTACTCATAGCCATCCTGTGATCGACTAATACACTTATGTCTTTCTCATCCTCTTTTGCCCCCAACTGATACATTCCCAGCTTGTAGCAAAATTCATGTTGTTAGTCCCTAAGTGCATGATCTTGCGTTTTGCACTATTAAATTTCATGGCATTTCTATTACTCCAGTTTTCAAGGTCGTCTAAATCTTGTATGATATTCCAGCCCGCCTTCGTATTGGTAATACCGCCTAGCTTTTCGTCATCTGCAGATTTTATTAGCACACTCCCACTTTTTCTGCCATAGTCATTAATGAAAATGTTAAATAAGATTGGTTCCAAGGCTAGTAACTTCCCTCCAGTCTGACAGTTCACCTTTCAGCATGGCCCATTGTAGTCTTCCCTTTAACCAGTTCCTTACCCAACTTTGAATTCTCATATTAATCCCCATCTTTTCCAATGTGGAAACTGTATCAAATGCTTTACTGAATCCAGGTAGATTAGATCTACCACCTTTTCTTTGTCTGGAAACTCAGTTATCTTCTCAAAGAAAGAGATCAAGTTGGTCTGGCACAAGCTACCTTTTGTGAAACCATGTTATATTTTATCCTACTCTACACCCTTAATCTCTTGGCAGTAACAAGTCAGGGTTTCCAGCACTGGTACCAGCAGGATCTCCATAATTGTTGATGCCAGACCATTATGGACACTGTCTGAGTGGGCCGGTTTGCAGCAAAGAAGCCCATCTGGATAGAATACAGTGTGAAATGAGTTGGTTGTCTTGATCCAGTTCTTTTGATAGGCATCTACTTCAGAGCAAGTTCCATCCCAACTGACCATCCCAGCAATCTACCCAGTGAATGGTCTTGGAGACCAAACTACCTTTCTTCTCTACAGGTGGGGCTTCCAGAGCCTGGGTAAAATACAGAAGGCCAGATTCTCCTCTTGGGAAATCAGCCTTACTCCAGTGAAGTTAGTGGAATGATGGTGATTTGCAGCAGCTGAGAATCTGACCCACTAGCTTGTGGGAAAGCCTGCGTTGCTGCTTCCCATGCTGTGGCTGTCCTGTGGACAGCAGAGTTCACTTTCCAGTGCGATTCATCTTGGGATACTCATGAAAGGTGCCAGAGTCATTAAAAACTAGTCCAGGCCAGTACTCTGTCTAGTGCCAGCATGTTGTATTTCCACTCAGTAGACCCAACTCCAGCATCCCCTGCACCAGCGCAGGGGAATTCCTTACATCGCTCTTGAATTCCTCCCTCAGCTGATGCTAAAAGCAGGGTTGATGGGCTTCCTAGAGAGCTATCTTTACCCTTTCTTGGCTAGAACAAGGTTCACTGTCGTATGGGGAGAAATGAAAGGCATCCCAGAAGAGCCCTTAAAAACCCCTGGATATTGGGCACTGGGGTCTCATTGATCACACCCAACGCCAACCATCTGAGTACAGTGCTAACATACCCTCCATGCAGGTGAGAAGATGGCGTGCTTGGAAACATCATCTGACAAAGTGGGGTGGTGTGACCAGGAGGGCAAATTGTACGCAGATAATTCAGTGTATGGCTTTGAGAAATGAAGTTACTTTGGAAAAATTGGCATCTGGGTGCCTCGTGTTCTACCTACTGAATTTGCTGGATGTCAATGTAACCTAAGAACATCAAGCCAACATCCCTCAGCTACAGACGGGTGTAGCACATACAGTTCAGAATACCTTGCCATGAATTGTTCTCTAATGGGAAATAACAGAGCTGTGTTCCTACACCATTTTCTTCCTCATTAGATTTGCTCTTCAGGTGTGCTGCTTATATTGCAAAGATGAGCAGGGATACTGTGACATACCAGGGTACAGTCCAGACTAATGAGTAGCTGAGTCACTCCTGCCCTGCAACTCTGGGTGCCTTACAATGCCTTGATGAACTAGCTCTCACCTGGGCCACTCACAAACAGCTTTCCAGCATGCAAGCTATACCCTGAGTATCCGTGTGTAGCTGCAGCCTGCCAGCCACCCAGAGGTTACACTCTGGCCCTCGCCAGCCTTGGTTATACTGCAGGTTATACCCCACCATACCCTCAGTCCCAGAATTCCCCCCAGAAATGTATGTCCTGTACTACACAATCGACTCCTGGACAATACAAAATATTGTAAGTCCATTATTCCTTAAAGTATGCCAGCTCATTATCTCAAATAATTATTCAGACACTTCAGTTTAAACACACTAGCTTAGAGAAAACAGTAAAATACATCTATAAACTATGAAGAGAGATTTTAAGAGAGTAGAAGTAATGAAGCATAAAAGTCAGAAATGGTTACAAGAAAAATAAAGATAAAACATTTACTAATGCCTAACATAAACTACATCAGATTCAAGCAATGTTTCTCACCATAGTCTTACTGACCAAACCTTGTAGGTTAGGACCACTCTCCTAGAGTCCAACGAATGCTACCTTTGCCATGTCGGGTGCAGTGAATGCAATGGCAGGAGGAGAGAGAGTGGTCCCTTGGAGTATTTGCCCCTCCTTTTTATAGTTTTAGTCCCCCTCTTGAAAAACATTTCCAGCTGGGAACTAGGAGACGGAATCTATGTAGAAAGATATCCCCTGCTGGCTTTTTCTCACCTGTTTGAGCTTTCTTTTTTTCCATCCCCACTTGATGATTCTGTTTACTGCTTAAATGCAAATTAAGGCAAGCAAGCATTCCTTTGTCTAGGAGAGAATTGCCAACCTCAGTTTGGGCAGGGCTGTGGAGTTTGGAACATGTGTTAATAACATCATGGAGGGAAATCATATAACACAAATTTAATCAGGACAATACTGACTAGCATTGCCCTACTTACTTCTGCCCTGCTGGTGATGGTGGCAGCGCTGCCTTCAGAGCTGAGGAGCTGGAGACCAGCAGCTGCTGGCTGGGATATTCATGTTGTCTGCAGTGCAGGAGAACTATTTTTTTTTAATCCCACTCCTGTCTCGCTCCCGCAATACCCACTCTATTTTTATCCTTCTCCTACTATTTTGGCAGCAGGTGCTGCAGAACCTGCAGGATCCCAATTTCTTCGTGCTCCCCAAGAGAACCTCTTGTGCCCCCCCTCCCAGTTTGCACACCACTGGTTTACATAACTGTGTTTGATGCCCAGATTCCAAGATGAGGAGATTTAGAAATACGATAGATTAGAAGAGACAGTTACAACAGTGACACAATTATGTTTTTCTGGAAAGCTACTGAATGACGATTATATTACAGTCATCTCTTTGGGTCAGAACAGAAACCCGTGGCATTAACTGCCTTTCTTCTCTCATTGGCAGGCTGCACCAGTGACATCATGACCAGTGACCACAGTCCTGTCTTTGCTACATTTGAAGTTGGGGTCACCTCACAGTTTGTCTCAAAGAATGGTTAGTAAGGGTAGGGCATGCAAGAAATATGTAGATCCATATAAATGTGTTGCATACATTGTACAAGAAACCTGGCTCCGAGAGAGTCTTGTTGAAAATGTGCAATCTTTAGTGTTCTTTTGGAACTAAATGGGTGTCCTTCCCTTTTCTAGATTCCAAGTACACAGAGTCCCAGGGGCAGATAGAATTCCTGAGCTGCTGTGCCACTCTGAAGACCAAGTCCCAGACCAAATTCTACATTGAGTTCTACTCCAGCTGCTTAGAAAGTAACTTTCTCCCTGTCTCCTCCTCTGTTCCTTACAAAGTTCTCTGCTTATTTTGATCAACTCCCTTCCTCTCACTTTCATCAAAATAAATGGGCCGTGTAAGTTATTTGTGTGACCGCAAAAAGGGGGCGAGGGATGTTACAGGTATGTTGTGATTTGTATGTCGCTCTATATTGTTACTGACAAAATCTGAACAATGCAGCCATTTAGTTGTAATAATGTGTTATCGACAAGGATCTTCCTTGTGCTCTTTTTTCAGTCTTATTTGAAAATCTGCTCGTCTCTTTTAACGAGAGAACTTTGGTGTTCTCATTTGTCAGATAGGAAAATCTTTGCTTAGTGAACACTCTATTGATTATCATTCTGCTGTAAGTAATTGTGTGCTTTAAAAATAAAGGGATTAATATTTGTGCTACTCTCAGTAATAATTAATTAATTAATTGGTACCTATGGTTTCAACAGAATAAATCAGAGGATCAAATGAAAGTGAAAGGAACTCCACTGAGATGAGTCTGTGAATAGTTCTGCATTTCAGTGCTGAAAATTGTATCTTGTATTCCACAGCTAAAGGGCTATAGTCTCAGCTGAGTATGTAATGTGAGACCACACGCCCATGCTGTGTTTGTTACGCTATTCCCCATTGCCGGGCAAGTCCTGTAAGTGGGACAGCATGCCTCTGCTGTATGCTTTATTACATTATCCTCATGTCAGAGAGCTGTGTCAAAGACAGTTCCAGAAAAGATGATTATTTTTTGGCTGCATCAAAATTTGCATAAATTTCTATGGAAACAGTGTATTACCAGGCTTAAATTAGAATTTCAAAAGTGTGCTATCTTGAGTGGCGTGGGAAGAGCTGTCATGTTCTTACCCTCCTGTCCATGCCTGTAATGAGTCTTTTAATGCCAAGTTTGACTGTAAAATAAAATCACTTAACGATTACACAGTAAGGTCATTTGCAAATTTACTAGGGAAGCATAAGGCATTCCCTCAAGGTCCAGCCCTCAAGCAATCCAGAGCTTTCAAAATCTTGTGCCCAAAGAGAAAAAAATCAGAGCAGGTCCTTTTGGGTTCCAGCATCTGAAGGCATCTTTGCTACTGAGTTCTTGCTGTGAGGGGGGTCTCTTTCTCACCTGGCCAATGATCTCCTTTTGCATCCCTCTTTGCAGGCTTTGTAAAGAGCCAGGAAGGGGAAAATGAGGATGGGAATGAAGGGGAACTCGTGGTGAAGTTCATTGAGGCACTTCCTAAGGTAAGTGGAAAATATTTTTTCACATCCATTTCAGAGAAATCCTCTGTCTGCATGTTTGATAAACAGCAACCAAACCTTTTCTTCATATAAAAATTGGTTTCAAGTGTTAAGCTCCATTTTGAAAAGCAGCATGAAGATTAACAGTTTCCATGTTTTCTTTGTCCTGCAAGTCAGGGGTTCTTCTTGGTATCCTTGAAAAAGGCCCAGGCATTCAGATTGGGAAAGTGCTTTATTCAGCGCAGGTTAAATTCCCCACTCTTCCAAGGTGAAACTTTTACCAACATAAGGAGGAAATGGCCTCTTAAAATAAATAAGGTGCATATAGTAGAAAATATTTACCTGTTTCTAAACCAGAGGGCAAGCTTATGTTAAAAGGAGCATGAACAGGCTAGCACTAGTATTCTATGCTATTGTCAGAGACCCAAATTCAGTTATTGGGCTAGTTGCTGTTCTTCTACTCCTTGCTCTGGCAGGGGCTGTAGAAGCTGCAGCTGTGGCACTCTTGGGCTGGGCAAGACTGAGCCTTTAACTACCCCTGTGGATAATCCAAGAGGAGAACTGTTGGGTTCGGAAAGGCTGGCCTGGCCAGGTAGTTTGGGGAATGCTCTGCAGGGCCCTGCAGGGCAACCCCCATGAGAGTAAAGTAAGTGAACAGAGTGATAGTCATGTAGTGTGGAGCAGATTGAAATTAGGCTCCAAATCACTTCTGCCTGGGAATTTTCAGTCAAAAGGAAGTACTGCAGTGGTGCTGTGTGTAAATGTCTGATGTGCAGCCTCCCAGCTGGGTTTGGGAAGGAGGTATTTTAGAAATGGATCATGGTCGATCTTACATCTTCAAACATCATTGAAGAGAGCTGGGTTTTGCATTAAATTGGTAGGAATCCTCAGGGCCCTGTCTGGCTGAACCTTGCTCAGTTTGGGCCCAGGTACAAAGGGAGAACTTTATTTCTGTGTGCTTTCCTCTCCACTGTATTGACCCCTCTGGGCTTGTCCTTGCAGCTGACTCCGATTATTTCAGACCCGGAGTACCTGCTGGACCAGCACATCCTGATCAGTATTAAGTCTTCAGACAGTGATGAATCGTATGGTAAGTGCCTTGCTCTAATGCAGGGTATGAGTCAAGCTCTCCTTAGATTGTTCCAAATCACCGGAAGAGTGGGAGAGAATGGCAGTAATTATTACAGCCTGAAGGTGTAACAGTGCTTGGTATTCTGATCTAGAGCTACACATGATCTTAGCTCATGACATGCAGACCGTGTGCACCACTCTGCACCATAATGTGGATTAAAAGACTAAGCACTATAGACATCATCTGTGCAAACTGGATCAGCCTGAAAATGAAGGGATTTCAAGGAAATGTGTCCTGCTGAGATTAGAGCTGAGCTCATTCTCTGTCATATTCGGTTTGTCCAGGACTTGGAAATACTGCTTCACTTGCATACTCCATATCTGATGGATAAGAGACCACTTTTTCCAGGGCCCGAGAGAAATTCACTATCAATGTTCAGCCAAATTCACTATCATACTCTGCTCAGCCAAAGGACTGCAGTCCTGACTTGGAAAGGGCCACTCTGTTGGCATCCACTTAGTTCAGACAAGGGTCACAAACTGTTCTGAACAATAATGGAAGCTCAGAGAGCCAAAGTCATTAATGGTGTCTGAAGTATCCTGTACAAATCCATACTGAATGCCTGAAAAAGGGAAGTGAATGCTCCTTACCCCCCTGAGTTTGCAGATATCACACAATCCATATTGTGATTTAAAGCAAAGATTCTCTTTCCAGTCACATTTGAAGGTCCCTTTATTCAGTATGTACAGAGATAATAGATGACTGAAGTGACAGAGAGAGACAATGCTAGTCATTTCTCATCTCCAGACTTCCTCCCTATCTTCTAGGTGAGGGCTGCATTGCCCTGAGGATAGAAGCTACAGAATCGCTAGTCCCCTTCCATACTGTGCTAACACACCATGGTGAGAGAACAGGGGTCTTCCAAGGTGAAATCAAGTTACAGACATCCCAAGGAAAGCAGAGAGAGAAACTGTATGGTAAGAGCCTGGCCCTTGGAGGGCTCACTCCAGATTACTGTGATTTTATCCAGAAGGGCCTGATCTGATTCCTGTCAAAGAACTGGAGCTTATTTCAGCAGCATTTTTTAGTTCGTAACAGCCATTAGCTTTCAGTGGTGGCCCTTGGGATCCAAAGATAATCATTCTCTTGGTGTGGACCGTATTGAGCAATTCCAGAAAAACACAGCCGTCACATTTAGGTCCTCCTTTTCCTTCTGCATGTGAATTAACAGACTGAGGGAGCCCTCTACCTGCCTCTCACTAATGTAGACTTTGTTGAATTATATTACTGTTTTTCCACTTGTGATGGCTGTATAACAGGGAGACAGATTTGCCTCTGGTCCAGACACCTGTAGGTACATGGAAAAGGGCACTAAGGACTCTCAAATTGCAGTTGCTCAACTAAAGGAAAATGAGCCTCCTTTTCTAGCTTGCTGGGTATTGTTCTCTTAATCCCATGGCAGCACGCTTCAGAACACACAAGTTACCATGTATTGTTGTTAGTAATAAAAACTGTGCTTTGAATGTCTGTAGTGCAGCTCAGCTGGACACCTGCTATGCTCAGAGTGTGGCTACTGCAGTCTCTAAAGAGGACAGAAAAATATTAAATTCCATTCCTGGGAATGAATTACATTGCTGTCTGCTCAAGAGAAACTAACATGCAGGCTCATGCTTTGAAACTGTAATAACAAAGTAGGTATCAACAGCCACAAAGACTCAACTATTTATATTGTGTGACAATAGTAGTATGCTCAAGCCAGCCATTGGAGGAAAGAGATGCTGCTAAACATTCATCATCCTCAAACACCTGCTGCTGTAGGATTTTACATTTTGAAAGCCCTTTACAAACATTGTTTAATTCTCCCAGTAGTACACATGTATATAGATGCTTCATTTTACACATCAGGAGTCCTACTAAATTCACTGGAATTATCACTGTGAGTAAAATTATGCAGATACATAAGTGTATCTAGGATCAAGGCCTTTGGTTGCAAATGTTTTGGGGCAGGCACTTTTGTCTTCTACTTGTCAGTAAAGCACAATGTGCATTGATGGCGTTACAGTAATAATAGCTGCACTATTTAAAATCTAAGAAGATGTATGCCCTAGCTATCTGATCCTGATTGGATAAGACAGCACGGCTTTCTTTTGGAAGACCTCCTTCCTTCCTTGTTCTGTCTATGCACTGATATTCTGATAGGCTAAGACATCTAGCTAGATACAGGCATTAACGCAGCATAGCTCAGAGTCCTGAGATTTGAAGTTGTAAGATGAGACTGTGACCCACTCAAGTGCTCTTTCATGCCGCTTCTTTGCCTCCAGATTTTGTGAAGATTGAACGGGATGAGACTGCTGGGCAGAAACCAAAGGGCATCAGCAGCCTGGATCCCATCAAAGAGTGGGAGCAATCTATCAGGTAAAGAGCCAACGGATCATTCAGACCCCCAGAAGTGGTCAGCCTGCAGTTCAGAGCTGAGTGTAGCAGTGGCTCTCACTGGAGATTGTGAGTGTATTACAAAATAGATCTGGTAGGAGCTGGACAGCTGCTCCTGTTCCCCCCTTACAACTACCAGTCTTCTTGGTTTTGCTGGTAACAGCTACAGAGTCAAGATCTCCCTCCTTGTCTTTCCAAATAAAGGAATGGGATGATGGTAAGCTTCTGTGCACAGGAGAGTGGAACCAGGAATAAACTGTCTGACAAGGCAGTACATGACAATGGATTCGTGAGGCTGTGTCCTGTCCCTGTCCTAAAAAGGGCCCTTTCCCTCCAACAGAAAATCAAAATCTACTCACTTGATGGCTAAAGAAGCAGCAGCTGTTGCTCGCTTTCGGGGAAATGCTTCCTCTCCTCCAGACACACAGGGCAAGGATGACATGTTACGGTAACCTCGCTACTTTAACTCTGCCGGCTTGGGTGTGGGAGCTGAACTCAGACTGCCAGCCTTTCCCAGTGAGGCCCCAGACGCTTCAGATTGACTCCAAGGAATGAGGTCTTACTGCTTCAGTTTATACATTTCACAGGACCCATTTTCTGTCTAGGCAGTTGGCTGCCTTCCCCTCCCAGTCCATAGAGATAGGCCAAATTTCTGTGCTCTGAATGCAGTAGCACGCACTAGCCTGTACACTGCTATGCAGCATCATGATCTGGTCATTGAACTACAGGGCCCAGAAGCCTTTGGAAGGGCTTCTGGGCCCTATAAGCAGCTACAGATCAGTGCATGAACTACTTCACACCACAGGAACCTATTGAGGGGTGAGTGGTGACCCTGACCTGGCAGCCCCCTCTGCAAAGGTCCTGAGGAGGGAGCAGCCAACAAGCCTCCCACATTATCTTTTTCTCCTAAAAAAAATAAAAAATGGGTCCCAGTCAGTGGGCATTAGGCTATTTCCTCAGTAGCTGTCTGTTCATGAGAGCTTTTGGCAGGGAACAGTGTAGAGAAAGTGTGAGTCTGATCATTCCCTTTTTTCAGCAGCTCCACCCCCACGGACATCAGCAATCCCAACTATATGGGGGTGGTCTCTTTCTCTCAGCAATTCTCTGCACCTGGCCAGCTTAAGCAGAGCCCTTCATCAGACCAGCCATCTGCCTTCTGGACCTATGACCAGCAGCCTAAAGAGAACGTCCCTGTGATGGGACACCGGGAGTCTACCTCCACGTCTTCCTCCCAGTCCCCCTTGTCTCCAAAACCATCCATTCAGCCTACGACAAACCGAAGTTCTGGCGCCAGGAGTCAAGAGCATGTGTGAGTCTTTGCCGTGGCACTGGCGCTCTGCTGGTCTCCCCCATTCCCCACCCCGGCATAGTCACAGTTTTGTTATCTGTGTGGTGGGCTGGAGGTGCAGTGAGTTACTTCATTGGCCCTTGACCTCTAGAGGCAGAAAGAGAAGGTGAGTGAGATGGGTGCTGGCTCTGCACATGCTAAGGGAAACTAGTACGACAACTCCTCAGGTCTGTGCTACAACCCAAAGTCAAAGCTCTGTGGGTAATTCCTTCCCAACCTCAATTGTGAGGAGAGGGGAAAGCAAGGGTGGAGAACTCCCCCTAGCCACCCAGAAGCAAGGGGAGAGTGTAGGACAGCTCCCTCCCATCTGGCAGAAGAAGCGCACCCTCAAGTTGCATACCGTGCTTTCGGCTGCACTTCTGTGCAGCTCAGCAAATTCTAGTTTGTTTTAGAATTTAGTGCCCAGGTGTCGGAGTAATCACCAACTTTGATGCAGAATTTAAATCCATCCATCATATATATCCCTTGTTTGCCAAGCTTCTCAGTGATTAGGTTACACCACACCCATGTAATCCCCATCCTCGTTCTATTTCTTCTAATGAAGCTATTGTGATGGGTTTTTATCTGGGACTGGAGTGTAGTTTCCTAGTAAACCCCTTTGCCACTCTACAAAAATGGAGTTAACAGGAGCCTCCATCCCAAGCACTGTCCCCCTCTTCCATGGAAAACTCCTTACTGCTTCTTCCCTTGTCTTTCTCCACCGCTCCGCTGCCCTGCAGAGAATGCCACTTCACACCGTCCAAGGAAGGCATCCGGAGCGAGGAACGGAAGTCATTTGCAAACTCCCTTGAACATGTGCCATTCATCCCCCATTCCACTCTGTCCAACAAGAGCAGAATTGCCCTTTGAGTGCTCAAGCTGTCATGTGATCACCTGGTGAAAACCTCACCAGCACAGCACCCACAGAACCTGACCCATCCCTTTCTACAGCAAGTCTCAGTCAGGTGTGAGGTTTCTGTTAGTTTTAATTCAAGGGGTTGCAGGCTCCACTGAACACAAAGTAACCCTCTTACCCCTGCAACACACAGTTATTAGATACTGTGCAGCTACGTGCTTTGAGGGATGCTTTATTCCTTCCTCTGAACCACCTGGCATTGGTAGCAGTAGGAGATTGGTTGTAATAGCCTAACTGTGACATTGGTGTGGTAGGAGTTCTTATGCTAATATTCTAGAGACCTCCATTCTAATCCCCTCCACCATAAGTGAAAAGATCTATTAACTCAATCAGTTTTGTGCTCTTCTCAAAACTATCACAGCACTTGGCACAGTTGGGCTCCGTTGCTAATCTCTGTTTAAAAAGAACCATGTTTTGTCAGGACTGAGCTCTGGATGGAGTTTGCCCAGCACCATGCCTACCCATCCTCAGCTCTCCTATCAATGAAGCTTATACAAAGCAAAAAACCTGCACCATTTTCTTCTGTCCCCACTGGTTTGACTGGTATTCTGTTATCTCCCTGCACCTCCTTTCCCCCTCTGCACAGTCAGCATCATTCTCTCATGGTCACTTTTCTATTCCCTCTCCCTTCTTTAAGTCACTCAGTGACCACTCCTAATTACATCTGTCATTTTCATATTGCCTTTCTGGTTGTAGGCCAGCTGACATGGGAAAAAGCGTGGCAGAGTCTTTGCTTCAAGAGGAAATTCAGCAGAAGCCTGAGATGTTTGACAACCCACTGTACGGCGCCATGAGCTCTAAGGGGAAGGTGGCATCCAAGAAGGAACAAGACTACACCCCGGTCTTGCGAAAGGAGCACCAACTTATTCCGAATCATGGCGCCCTTCTCACTAAGTCGCATGATGCCGACAGCAGCAAGTCTTCCAACAAGCAGCCATCCCCTCCTTTCCTGATCCCCACGCCCAGATTCCGGTCCTACACCTGCTCCAGCCAATCTGAGGAAAAAACTATAAGTGAAAAGGCTCAGGGCAAGCAGAAGCCAACTGCCTCCTTAGAAAACCCAGCACCACTGAAAAAACCAGTCAAATCCTCAAGGTCTGAAGTAGGTCCAAGCAGTCAGGGACAGTTCAGCAAACCACCTCTTCCTACAAAGAGCCGGGCAGTTCTAGACATGCAGACTACCAAGGGCCGAGACTACCGGGAGAATTCAGACCTCCCTCATCAGGGAAAGCATCGAACCGAAGAGGGGACAGTTGGTAGGACAGCCACACCGGTATGTTGCTTGTGGGAGTTGGAGGGATGGAGGAGAAGGTGTATTATTTTCATATAATGCTGTAATTACTTTCACACTGTTTGAATCTGTTTCAACTGGTCAAACTGTTTTGCTAGGCAAAAGCTTCAGTTGCTTTAGCGCTCACCTAACGCAAATTGCTTTACTCTAGAAGATCAAAACTTGGCCTGTGAATGGTTCAAGGGTAAGTTTGCTTTGCTAGGTTAATAAAAAAGGGGTCAAGGTACTGATCAGTTGAAAATACTTACCAATCTAGGCAGTGCTGTTGTCCAGAAATACACATCAAGCTGCCACTTGAAATAATAAATAAAGCTCCATCTAAGAGCATTTATTTAATTGGACCATCCTTTGAGTTCTGCCCTTTATTAAAATAAAAAGGGGACTTAGTGAAGTTTTTGTGTTAACAAGAGGGACTGGAAAGGCAAGTGGACAGATCACAGAAAGTGGGGAAGGGGATGAAGGGAGGGGGAGAAACATGGGTATGGGACAAGAAGGGGAACACAAGACGTGCTATGTCTGCTCATGTCTCTGGTAAGTTATCCAGTATACAGAAGCAGCAGTAGATAAGCTGAGGGACTAGTGTCTTTTCTTGTCTCCACAGTGACTGCAACATGGCAGATGGCATCCTGGGAGGAACCCTAAAGGGAAGAAACAAGATTACCACTTTGTTCACATTACTATCCTCTGGTCTGGTGTTGAAAGGACTGGGGCGTTCTATTTTTGAGAGTGTCTCTCTCTCTCTTTATCATTATAAAAGTCTTCTAGCTGAGAAATTAAGCACAAGTTGTTCAGATGAAGAAGAGACAGGACAACAATGACAAATGCAAGAAGACAAGGTTCTCAGTTAACCTTCTGCAGTGTCACTTTGGTACTTAATCTAGGAGGCAAGGCGTTAAATATCTTAGTACTCTTTTGGAGAAGAGGAAGGACATAAGGACAAACAAATGGGGTGGGTGGATGGAAAGAGCCCCCTGCACAAACAAACGAAAACCTTTTTCTCGAGTTCCAAAATCCCAATCCTGAGTGACAGTTACTCCAAAGGAAGCATCTTGACAGCGGTACAGCTCCCAGAGCAGGTCACTCCAATGGAGCAAGGAGTCAGGGGAGGCTGGGAAAGAGTTTGAACAATGGACATTTAAGAGTGTCACATCATATAAGGTTTCAGCCTTGTCTCTTGTGGGAACCCCAAGCTGTGTACAGGCATCCACCGGCTACAGGCATCCGTGGAGAGTATGAGGATTTGTTTCCTGGCACTGCAGCTCTTGTTTTTAGCAACTAGTGCTGTTCTTCCTTCACAAAAACATCCTGGGGAAGAGTGAAAGGGCAGAACTACACACAGGAATGGGAGTGGTAGGTTAGGCCCACGTATGGTCTAGAAATGTAGACCTGAGGGGAAATCAGTCATTCCAGCCATTTTATTTTTGTTTTTATGGGAGTCACGCTTCTTTGAAGGACATTTGGGTTGGTTGGTTTAGTAGCATCCTATTAGAGTCATGCTGACCTTATTGTAATTTTGATCATTGCCTGAGAACTAATCATGTTAACATCTGTAATTTTTATATCCATGTTAAGTACTAGTGCAGTGGTTTACAGTGACGCTGGGCCTATTTGTGACTTGATCGTTGCTACTGTTCCCTGTTCATTACTAAAAAAATAAAAATTAGACTCATTTCTAACCATCCCTTATTACCTGTCTTGTTTACTTCAAATTAGTTCAGTGCTCTACAACTCACCAAATGAAAATAGTCCCTGCCCAGAGTCACTTATTCTGAGACACCAGAAAGGATCAAATGCACTAGGAAGGCCAGAAAGGAATAACTTTGAAGATTTGATATTGTTGATTTGTTATCCTCTCCTCTGCAAAGCATCTGCATTAGGATGATTTCCTCCAGTAGCAGTGCAGCTGTACTTGTGTACATAGGACTCAGGTTTGTATCCACCTTTTTGCAGAACAGGTTTTATGACTGTGGTAAAAATGCTTGAACCCAATCTACATTCATGCTTAATTGGTGATAATGGCACTTGCTGAAAGATAGGTCTAGATTTTCCTGGAGCAGCCCAGGCCTAGCAGATTTGGGGAGGTGGATGGGGGAGAGTGGTCCATGAATACAAAATTCTTCCCAGGACTGATTTCTCTCCAGTGGATATATTTTCTGTGAAGCACCTGCTCTCCTACACTCACTAATTTCTTTAACCCTCCTCTTTTATTTAACAGGGTCTTCCCTGTAGAAACCTAAAAATTTGTTGGAAGATTCAATGGACAAGGCATGTTTTTCCTTAGGGAGCATTTCACTTCTCCATTTCAGACTCTGGGGAATTCATACAGCTCCTGGCACTGCCTTGGAATTACCCTGCTTGAAGTGGTGATTTTATTGTCTAATATGAAGAGTGAAAATAATTTTCCTATTGAAAACCAAGGTGCATTAGTGTATGTGGGGGGATGGGGACTTCTGCTAGATGTTCTACGAAAAGCTTTTACCCACTGATAATGAGCAGTGAGCCAACAGACAAAGCTTTGTACACAGTGTCAGTGTTTTCCCAGTGAGACCCCACACTGGAGCCTAAAAAAGTCACTTCACATATTAAAGAAAATGAAATACTGAGATAGAGCAAAACTAGCCTCTCCATGTGGAGATACCCTTACAAGCAGCACAGCGTCTGGCTACTTTCAATGCTGGAATTTGGTACCAATGAAAAAGTTTGCATATGCTGCCTCTATAGATGAAAGTGGGTGGGGCCAACTCAGTACCTGAATCTGGAATGGCAGGTCAAACCTCCAATGAGGCATATAACTAAAGACAGGGTGAGGCTGTGCACCAAGCCTGAGGGAGAAAACTCTGCTAATCATTGGCTTCTAGAGTTAGATAAGGGACATCAGCAAGCTTCTGTAGGGAGTCCCATCTACTTTTCCTCCTTGGCTGGAATGATGGCAGCTGCAGTATAGTTATGTGTGGGCAAGGGAGTGTTAAAGCGAGGGAAAATGCATCTTCAGAGCTCTGCAGGAGAGATGGTAGAAATATGGGAAAGGTAGACTACCTGTGAGGAGCAGCCCCTGGCAGGAAGAGGAGACATTCTACTTTTATCTTTTTGACAAAGTCAACTGCTCTTAGGATACAGCCTCAGTAAACTAGCTGGGACTCTTTCCAAGTACTCATCCTATATCTAAAAAGGAAATAGATATGAATTTCACACACCCTAGTACTGTGGGGGTTCTTTTCATGGCTTCTCTTCCCATCTTGCCTAGAGCCCTGAAGATGTCCTTCATTGCTTCCATTCTGCTATCTTTCTGAACTAAATAGGACTCCAGAAGTTGGTCCACAAAAGCTGCTCATTTTAAAGAGGGGTCACTATTGACCAAGCTAAGTTACTCTCTCCCAGCCAAAAAAGCTGCTTTTGCCATACTCTGCTGTTATCCCAGTTATTTTCCCATTAAATTGTTATAAATATTATGAGAGAAGGGAGCAAGTTGTTGAAAAAACAACTGATTTCCCTCAAATATATTCCCCTAACTACACAGTTCTCGTATTTTCTAGTCCTCAAAATTAGCTACATTCCCTTACTGTGCTAATTTCCATGGAGCTCCAGCTGTCAGAAATGCTTCAAGTTTTCAGCTACAGTATGTGAAATTATGGAATACAATAATTTGTTAAAAGCCTGGTTCTTGGCCAAGAC
The DNA here is from genome assembly GCF_003597395.2 of Chelonoidis abingdonii. Lineage (NCBI taxonomy): Eukaryota > Metazoa > Chordata > Testudines > Testudinidae > Chelonoidis > Chelonoidis abingdonii. Next base: position 49,257,961 of record NC_133776.1, on the reverse strand, counting down.
TAAAGTCTCCAAAACAAGCTTACCTGACCTCCCCGGTATAGAATGAGAGTTGCAAGAACTATTGCCAATATTACAGTAAGGTAGTATTGTTCCCTTCCTGTAAGGTCAATATTGTATAAAAATGTCTAGAAGAAAGAGTTGAGTTTAGGAAGAAAAGAGAAACCAGGGGAGACTTAAGGACTATAAAAAAGCAGGTAGACAATGTCCACATATTAACCTTGCTGGTTAGAACCCAGATGACCTGATGCTAAGCACTGGTCTTGACTCTGCCACTTGATTCACTAATGACCTAATGCAAGTCAGTTAACCTTTGGGCTTCAGTTTATCTTTACAATGCAAGGTTAATACTTAGCTTTCTAAAACACTTTGAGATGTTTGCACAAAAGGTGTATTTTCTGGGGGCTCAGATATTTGTGTGTGGAAAGATGTAGAATTGCAGGGACATCTAACTAGCCAAGCTGACCAAGGACTATCTGCAAATCTCTTCATGTTGGACAAAGGACTTGAGGCTACCATGTGTGATGATACAAGTCTTAGTTGATTATTGTGGCTAGGATGTGTATGCAGGATGGACAGGCAAAGTGCACGATGCCAAAAAAATTTTAAAAAATTCTTTTCCCCTCTATCTGCTCCTGAGAAGTCCACCTTACCACCCCTCAATATTAATATTCAAAGCGTTTTCATCCCTAGTGTGAGTCTCAAAACATCTGCACAGCCACTGCTTCTCTAGGTCATGAAACCAAACTACAGAATCAGTAGGTGCAGTGTGGTGGATTGTGCATTTGGATGTCTTACATTGCAAAGTAAAGGGGGCCTCCCAGCCTGCAGTAACACTGCCATCTACAATGTGATCTATTACCTGCCAGTTGTGTTCTATATAACATTTGTTACAGCCGGGGTCAGATACTCAATAAACTGTACAAGGGAGGACACAGGCTTTGCTGCATACTATGCGCAGCTGAATGAGCAGTGAAATGCAGCTGGGACAGTATCACATTATGCCAGCTGTTCACATCTGCAACCCCAATGGCGGTGTGATCACCTATGCATTCCTGCTAGCAATTTTGGATGTGAATATGTTACATGAGTGCTAGGGTTCCAAACAGGTGCTGAGCATACCACATTTCTTCAGTGTAGAGAAAGTGTGAGCTGCAGAGGCACAAGATGTTATTTTCTATATATGTAAGCACTTACCAGCTTATTATTCATACCAGTTGTTCGGTATATGAAAAAATCTCATTATCCGTTTCCTCTGTTGCCTATGTTACATTTTTTTCATATACAACTGTTAACAGAACCCTTTTAGAACAGGTTCTGTTAAGGATATTGAACTGATTGGTAGCATTACATGATGTGAAGTCAAAACTTTCCCACTGTACAGAGGCATTTTGGTATAGTCCAACCCGGGATGGCAGAAGAAGTGTTTAGGTCCAACTGTAATTAACCATATTTTTCCACCATGTACATCATGCTGAAACAGAACACAAAATGAATCCTGAGTACAAAATTGCCACGAACCTTTGCTCTCAGTTTATTGCCATTATCTTGTATTATTAATTTTATTTACAGCTCATCTTTGCGTCAGCTCCCATGGGCAGCAAAACAAAAGCTGCAAGTTACACTCATTGCAGGAGTTGGTTCACCCACGCAGAATTATCTGCTGATTTAGAATGTGATGTGCATGAATTTGTTCTTAATTACCGCTGTGCTTATTTCCTTCTCAGTTTAGCTTAATTTGATTTCAGCTACTAAAGATGAACAAAAGCTAGTTTTGCCCAAAGAAACTCAATTGTTGCAATCAAAAGAACACGCTATAGGCAATGGCTCACGCTGGATTCTAATGTTGTGCTGACTGATGCTGTACCAAAAGGTGTATTTAGAGAACTGTAGTCAAGGCTCCATTCTCAATAACCCCTTCCTGCAGAAGACACCACCATAGCCGTGTAAATGTGCTCGCCAAGCCTAGATTTCAAGAATATCAAGATTTTATTCAAGTTATGGAATTTTGCTAAATGCATAGGTGGTGATTATTATGACTGTAGTGGTACCTGGAGACCCTAACCAAGCTCTGGGCTCTACTTTACTAGACACTGCACATATACAGAGTAAAAGTTAATCTCCTGCATCATAAGATGGCAGCCTGTTTTTACCGACCCATTCAAAATCATGTGAGATGGTAGCCATTTTGGGAATGAGTGCTGTGCTTCAGGAGCAGGGAGGAAATGCATGGAAAGAGAGAGAAGATGTGGCCAGGAAAGAGAAGGGGAAAAGAAACTTTGGGTGGAGAGTATAAAATTATGTCTGCTCTACACGCGGTGGGAGTGAGTCCAGCTTGTGTAGACATATTCAATGAGAGCTGGTGCAAAGATAAATAGGAGTATATCTGCGGTGGCATGGGAAGCGGAGGCACAGTTTAGCCCTGCCAAGGACAAACCCACTTGAATGTACATATGTGCCACTGCTGGCACTACCTGTGCTACTGCAATTGCACTATTTATACTTGCACTTGTTGAATTAGCGTCTGTGTACATGAGCTGGGATTCACACCCCTAGCCAGCAGTGTAGAGGCAGCTTAAGTGAAGTGAGAGGCAGTCCGGCAGAATGGCGAAGAGTCAGAGGGGTCCCCAATAGAGGCAGCAAAAGGATGAACAAGAGGTGGAGGTTCAATTGAATGGGAGAGGCTGGGTGGGAGAAGGTGATGGATACAGGGCTAGTTTAGACAGAAGGCAGAAAGATAAGATAACCTAAGGAACCAGGCGCACTTAAGTTTCTGAGGAAGGGGAAACTTCACCTATAATAAACCTGTTTAAGGATGCACTGCAATAAGTGGACAAAGCTTATTCTTCTGCAGGCCACTGAGGCACAGCTTATACCCAGAAACATGAGCTTCTCCCCCTTGCCTTAGCCTGCAGAGCTGCACGTGTTGTTATAGAAAATACAAATATACAGTCCTTTTAAAAGTCACCTGTGGGGCATGCCTCCTCCTGTGGCTACAAGTTCCACAGGCTGACTTGACAATGAGAACATATTTGGATACCCAGTTTTTGCTGTCTGGCTAGATTGTAAGCAATTAGATGCAGGGACAGTTCTCATTTGGAATTTGATTGTGCCTTTAGAGGGGGCATCATGCCTCAGATAATACATGGCGGTGGCAGGTTTATGGCTTTGTAAAGTATAATGTCTCCCTGAGCTTCCTGGAGTATAGGAGCGGTGTGTGGATGGCAACATCTTTTAAATTAGGTTAGGCTGCTGTAGATAGACATGACCCACCCTAGGTACACAAAGGGAGCAGTCCCTGCACTTTTCTGAGCACAGGCACTGTGGCTGGCCTAGAGCAGTACTGCATGGAGGATCTTTGCAGTACATGTCCCCACCCACTGTGAACATACCCAGAGGGCAGGTAGTCTGGCTCACTGTCTTGTTCAGTGCTGCCCCTAGTCTTAGCACTTGACAAATAATGCCCCCCCACTCACTCCTCTCCTCCACCTCCCTGCATCGCTTGGGGAGGGCTTTTAAGTGAGGGGGCCATGGCTCTGTGTTCCGGCGCCCCAGGTCTGTCTCCTCCCCCTGGCAGTTTGCTGTGGAGTTAGGCAGCCTCTGAGCACCCGAATGGGATGGGCCCTGCACATGAGTCAGGCGGCTGAATGGCTATCTTCCCCCGACCCTATTCCTGGATTGCTCTGGGGCTCAGGCAGGAGATGTGTGACCCCTAGAGGGAGGCAGCAGAGTTCATGGCCAGAGGCCAAAACATAGGTGCTTGGGAACTTCTACAGAAGAAATGGAAGCACCAAGTGAGTTTAGGCATTACACGACTGGCAGCAGCCAAGTGGGAGTTTTGTGGATTGGAGTGGCACCTAAATCAGGGGTTAGGCACTTAAGTACCTTGGTGGATCCAGGCCACGCTCAGGGAATCTTGAGAGACACTCATTTAACCTTTCCTTTTTGGAGCATTCAGCACACAACCCTTCAGCTAGTATACTGATTTTCAGTAACTGTTTGCATGAACTTGTTTCATATGCATTAATCATCTTGCTTAAAAATAAAATGTGAAGGCATGCAAATTACTTAGAGAGTCACAGCAATCAGACTGGAGCACACGCTCCATGACACACATGCACCAGTTATTTATTTCATCCAAACCCCATTAAAGTGTCATGTACTTCTTGGCTTTGTGAAAAAACAACAAAGCCTTTGTTTTGTTCTTGGGGAACCTATTTATGTACACTCTGAATCATGCTTGTTGAAATGTTTAGTTTTCCCCCCCCCCACCACTTATTAAAAATTAGAACTACCAGTAGTTGCTCCAAATGCCTCTGTGCCCTCTCATCACTCACAGATTGCCTGCTGGACAAGATAAGTTTTGTTAATTGTTTCAAATATCCTTATTTTGGGTTTACTTGAATTTATAAAGCCTGATTCACGTACAGAAAGAATGAAAGCTGAGCAATCTCAAGAAGAATAGGCCAAAATTTGTAAAGACTGGGTGACCACATTTGGATCCTAAAGAAGGGACCTGAGTTTCAGAAGAGCTGAGCATTCGGTAGTCCCTGTTGAAGTCAATTACTTCAAAGGGAGCTGTTCAGTGCTTTTAAATTGTTCACTTTTTTAGGATCCTAAATCTTCACACGTGTTTAACTTTAGGAACTCACATACTGGAAAATCTTGGTCACATTGTGGAATTTCAGTTGTAGGGTCCCTGCTCTCTGAGGTGTGGGGGGCCATTATTGTGGCACACATTAGCCCTAATCACGGACCAGAAGCCCAGTGTGCCAAGTGCTGTACAAACACAGAACAAAAGGATAGTCCCTGCCCCAGAGAGACATACGTGGGAGTACAAAGAAACAATGAGATAATAATAGTCAGCATGATAGATGCACCAGCCCCCTAACTGCTCTCAGTCTTCCCATGGTTTCCAAGGATATGGAAAGGAAAAGTGTGAGCTACCATCAGCCTCCTCTATGATCCTGTTGAATGGCAGATAATCCTGCTACTGTCTGTCTATGTGGTTTGTCTGTGGCTTCCAGCCATAAACATGCAGGGTCTGGCAGTGGGCAGTGTTGTAATAACTGGGCCTATAATTTTACCCTATTTGTGAGTGCAGTTGTGAAGTATATAAAAGGTCATAAAATGTTACAATGTTACAATACTTCCTATTTACATTTATTATTATAAGTCAAGTTGCTTTCAATAATGAACATTATGAACAGGTGCAAGAGAACCAGACAGAGAGACTAAGTTAGTCCAAAAAAACAAACAAAAAAAAGGCCACATTAATATAATTCAAGGACTATGTTGAAATAATGCCTGGTAAAAACAGAAGATGGGAAATCAGAAATTAATGAACCAAAATTGGTGTGATAGATATTAGGCCTAACTGGTGGACAGAATAATGAGAGGATGGGCTATTCAATCCACCATTTCCTTTGTGAGTCCTTAAAGAGAAACACTGGAAACCACAGAACAGATAGAATCACAGAATATCAGGGTTGGAAGGGACCTCAGGAGGTCATCTAGTCCAACCCCCTACTCAAAGCAGGACCAATCCCCAGCCAGATTTTTGTCCCAGATCCCTAAATGACCGCCTCAGGGATTGAACTCACAACCCTAGGTTTCAGCAGGCCAATGATCAAACTACTGAACTATCTCTCCCCCTAAGGCTCCTGGAGCTAGCTTCACCATTGCCTGGGACCCTGAGCCTTCTTCATCCTAATCCTGAGAGAGCATAACCAGATCGGCCCAGAGAGATCTGGCCACCTGTGATGAAATGGGACCAGACTTTAATAACAACAGTTCCAACTCATCCCAACTAACTTCTTTTCCCTAAAAAGGCAGTTATTACTATTTTTAAAATTATCTAAGAGACTGTCGAACAAGGGAGTTTTCCTTTTAAAAACTGTCTCCATCTGAAGGGAAAGGGAACAAGAAATGTTAAAATGAAAACCTTACTTAACACTTCACATTTCAAATGCTTTAACTTTTTCTTTCTTTTCTGTATCTTTAATAAACATTTTAAAAGATTTTTATGGTGTATTTGACATGGTATGAAACAAGCTGAGGTCTCTGTATACCAAACCTGACCGTGTTTAATGTTGGACAGGAACTGGATTATGTTACCATCTGTGCCCCATTTATTCTATCTAAATTAACACAACAGAAGCCACTCCAGCATAGACAGATGACCCCTGGCATCTCCTCTGTACTTCATTCTATCTTCTTTTCCATCAGAGGACTTTACTGTATGACAATTGTGAATTTTTTTTTTTTTAATAAGTAGCTTTTTTCTCCTCCAACATCAGCTATCCACTCTCACCTAGTCAGGTCCATACTAGAAAGGCTCTGCCTGTATATCTATAGTTGCAAACCATCCCTGTGTGTAGAGACAGCTTATAGCAGCGAAAAAGTGCTTTTGGTGGGAGAGCTGATACTGGTTCCCCCAGCAAAATAAGCTAGTTGAACGATATAACTATGCCTGCACTATGAGGATCACTAACGCTATGTCTACACCAGAGGTTCTCAAACTGCAGTGCGCAGAACAGCTGCATTCAGGTGGTCCATGGATATTTCCTTCTAAGGTAAGCGCCTGCGCGGCCGCACACAGAAGAATGAAGGGCCACCCACCTAATTGGTGGAGCCACGCAGGTGTGATGTGACTCCACCAATTCTGTGCCTGGACCCTAGAAAAGATGCACATGTAAGGTGAGGTGGTGGCCCATAGGGGAATGGGGATAGTGGGGAGGGGGCAATGGGGTGAGAAGAGACGGTGTGGGGAATTTAGGATATGCAGGGCTGCGGTGGCCAGAGAAAGAGGCAACTTTCCCCAGCTCCAAGACTGCAGCTGTCAGCGAGAGATGGCCCTTTTCCCCAGCCTCAGCTCTGTGACTACTGGGGCGAGGGAGAGAGACCCCCCCACCACCTCCTTTCCAGCCGCACGACGGGGGTTGCGGCAGCGGGGGGGGGGGGGGAAGACCCTCCCCACTTCCAACTCGAGGGCTGCAGCGACGCACATCCGCACGATTAGAAAGAAGACTACTGACTATTACAATATAAGTGCTTGTACTTTATTTGGCAGCACACACCTCCTCCCCCCCCCCCGACACCACAAACCATCACACCTGGTCTTCAGCCGAGAGGCCACATGGGCAGAGGGTCCACCACGGACCCGGCACATCTCGCCACTACCACACCCCGACAGCAGGACACGGAAAGGCCGGGCCTGGTCTGCCCCGCAAGCGCTACACCGGGCTGAAGGGGTCTGTCGGGCCTGCGCCCAGCCCCACAGGAAGCAGGCGGGGCGGTTCCGTAATGGGCGAAGTGTTTATGCAGGTCAAACTCCGACCCCGTTTCTCTGCTGCTTTCGACACCACCCCCAGGATGGCGGCGACCTTCCTCTCTTTGTGCCACCTTCAAGATGGCGGCGCGGTGAGAGCCCGTCTATCGGTACCGCCTCTAAAATGGCGGCTCGGGGAGGCCCCTCCCCGACTTACCATGTTGTGCCGAGGTGACCAGCTTGTTCGCCGGATAGCGATTGTGACTCGCCCGCAGCGAGCCCAGTGAAGGCGCCGCCTGTGCTGGCAGAACCTGCGGTGTTCGCTGGGGCTCTGACTGGAGGCGGCTGCTGTCCGGACCGGGTAGCCCGGCGGCGGAGGCAGCCGGCAACGGCTTTATTGTGCGACGCGGAGCGCTCAGGCCCCCGGTGCTGTGCGGCTCGGGAGAATGGCGCCGGTGGGGCGCGGCCGAGCGGGACAGTGGCTGTGTCCAGGCTAGGGAGTGGTGGTGAGGCCCCCGCCTGTCAGAAACATCCGGGGAGCCGGGCCCTGCGGCGCCCGGCTCGTCCCTAGACCCCTCCCGAGTCTTTCACTGTCCTCTCCGCCCGCCCTGCTGCCAGGTGCCCTTTGCCCCGCCCAGGCTGTGCGCCCTGCTCCCCCCAACCTGCCCCATCCCCCCGCCCTGCTGGTAGTTGACCACTTCCCTAACCCCTCGTCCCGGCTCTGCTCCCTGCTGCCCCGCTCAGACTGTGCGCCCCCCCTTTCCCCCTCCGTCAGTGTGTCCTGCCCTTACTCAACCCCCGCAGTCTGCATTTCTCTTCCCTGCCCGAGTGTATTCCCTGCCCCCTCCCCACTACAGTGCCCCTGGTCCCCTCTGCGTCTCTCTCTGCCTGTGCGCCCTTCTGGCCCCCTCCAGAAACCTGAGCTCTGGGAAGTCGCAAGGTTCTGCGTGCGAGGGTGTTTGTGGCAGGAGTAACTTGCTTAGCCTGGTTCCGCTCAGCGCAGTAGAAAACCGGGACGCTGAGGCCAGTGCTGGTGAGATGACTTCTGGGCTCAGAGCTGCGACTTTCCCCACGTGGAAACGACACATTGCAGAGGAGCTGAGGCGCCGGGACCGGCTGCAGAGACAGGCCTTTGAAGAGATCATCCTCCAGTGTAAGTGTGTGTAATGAACCACAGTTATACTCCGCAACCTCAGTAGCATACTTCTAACTATAGCAGTGTTGGTGCCCGCTGCATCCCACAGTTCCCAAAGTTGTTAACGTTATAAGCACCTGAAAATGGGATATAATTGAAAATGTTGGGCAACCTTAACCATGATCATTACTGTTCACTGCATATAATGAAAGACAAAAGCACTGGTTTATTCATGCTTAAGTGTAATATTTAACATTTAATATGAGAGACGAGCTGGTTTCAGTTCAGTCCCTCTGCAATGTGGATGGTATGAGCAGTATCTTTTAAGGTACTTCCTCTAAGGCATTGTTCAGTATTTGTCAGAGTGAAGCCAGCACTAGTGTTGCCTATACTAACTTTTAGTTGGGGGTGTTAAGTCTGTAGTGTTGGTCTTGTCCAATACAGTTGCTTTTCACTTTGAGTTTGTTTTTTGGCCATCTCTTTTACTTATAGTTGTAACATGAGCAAATAGAAGCAAATGGCTGGTCCCCAACTGTTGTGCTACCATACTAACCCTAACTTGTTACTTTTTTTCCCCTGTAGTGTAAAATAGTCTTCTAGGGCTGTATTACAAATATTAGAGGTTAGTTGTGTTCTATAGGCTGCGCCTTGGTTGCCTTTGCCTAGGATGAGTTCAAGGATGGATTCTTCAAACCTGTATTCCCATGAGAAGTCCCACATTTATCAATAGCAGTATATATGAATAAGGACTACTTCTGAATAAAACTTTGCAGAATTGGTCTCTACTTTCTCAGTTTCTGAGAAGTTATCTAAGCCTGAGTAGGAATAAAACCACTGTCTACGAAAGTCAAAACAGGGTGTGTGTATCACAGTGTGACATAGTGTCATATGATGAGTTGATGTAGGATTAACTACAAGATCCTGAAATCTTATAAATGGAGAAAGCTGGTTTTGCTCCTCACTTGTTTTTTAATTGTACTTTCTTGTCCTGTTAGATAACAAGTTGCTAGAGAAGACTGATCTCCATGCTGTGCTGGCTGATAAGCTGCAAGCAGAAAAGTATGACTTGCAAAGCAGACATGAGATCAGGTACTTGGAGTTCTTTTTCAATCGAGATGAACGTTTCAGTCAGCTGCGTCTCATACACTAAAACTTCATGCATATACATCCAGTCTCTATAGATTACTACAGTAACTTTGAACCAAATATTCCAATAGCTCCTGATAAACCTAGATTAGGTTGTAGACCACTTCATTACAAGGTCTTGCAATTGTTACCCAGTTTAAGTCCCTTCTTATGGAAAGCTATCTTACAAATAGATTTTCAGACAGGTAATGGTTTATGTGGTCATTTGTTAGCAGCCTCTGCATTTGATATTGCCTAAATTGGACTATTATGCTATTGGACCTATTTGCCCCATAACTTTCATACTACTACGCACTGTTGGCTTACAGTACCACTTCAGTCAGTGACTTAGTCCAGTTTCATAAGCACTATAGAGAAAGACCAGGTCTGTAGTTAAGGTAGAGGTTTTCAGACTTGGGGCTCATGGTCTCATGAGTCATGAAGACTTCCATAAGAGAGAAATGAAGTGTAGAGTGGTCTCTTCCCCTTATCCCCCCCCCCCGCATGCCAAAAACCATGGTGGCATTAGCTTTCAGAAGTGTAATTGCTGTAGGAAAACCCAGGTACTTGCAGTGTGATGGTGCTGATGCCTATTTGCATTTGGTCCATACTAATCGCAATTCCTAAAAATGCAACATATAGTTCCATTCGTTGACAACCTGTGAACATAACAGATCAGGACAATATATTGCAATAAGGGCACAATAGTAGACTTTAATATTCATGACAGTTATTAAAGCAATGTATACAAATTGCTTCACCAACCATGAAGTGCACCTACCTAGAATGGAAAACATGTTGTGTAAAACCACTGTATGCTGTTGAGGATAGGAAATGAAATAATACTATGTACTCATAAACTCAATGAACACATAGGCAAGTAGATAGTAATTATAATAGAATTTGACCCATACCATTAGGCAAAAACATTAAGTAACTAGAGCAGGGTCGGCGACCTTTCAGAAGTGGTTGTGCCGATCTCATTATTCACTCTAATTTAAGGTTCGCAGTGCAGTAATACATTTTAATGTTTTTAGAAGGTTCTTTCTATAAGTCTAATATATAGAAACTAAACTATTGTTGTATGTAAAGTAAATAAGGTTTTAAAATGTTTAAGAAGCTTCATTTAAAATTAATTAAAAACAGACCCTGGACCGGTGCCAGGACCCGGGCAGTGTTAGTGCCACTGAAAATCACTCACGTGCTGCCTTTGGCACACTGCCATAGGTTGCCTACCCTGAACTAGAGTGTAAACTTGTTAGAATTGACCACACCGGCTGATGCCTTATAAACCAAAGGTCTTTGTGACCAAAATATTAGCTTAAGCAATACTAGCTGTGAAAAGCTATACTTGGGTAGGGATTGTAACAGTCTGCCTGCCATCTGAATAGATTCTTAAGTTGTGCCATCGATAGCAACTTCTATTTGGGAGGGTACGCCCACCGATAATAGTGTAAGAGGAAAGATGGGGTGTGGTAGGAAGACTACAGTACATGTAAACAAAGCCTACAAAAATCCTAAGCCTTACTGGAAGTGCCCCAGTATACTCTTGATATGTTAAGGAGTGAATCCACAGCCATGGGTCTCTGAGACACTGTCTTTACCTGCCCTAAAGACTTGGTGGGGAAGGCTGATCCACCTGGTAAGTCACAGGAACAGACATTCCCTCAGGACTTTTACACTACCTTTGGACATGAACAGTTGGCAATACATTGCTTTCATTACCATATGCACTGGGTCAGGACCTGGGTAGAAGATAATTACGTTCCAACACCACTTTCTTAAAAACTGTCATCTTGTTTCTGTGTTGACCTGGTTCGCCTACTTAGCTTGTGTGAATCTAATGTAAAGAACAACCCAAAAAGTTAGTTAGCAAATAAGAAATTATTTGTTATCGTGTAAACAAAAGTGAGAGAGGGAATTTGAGATTGACCACTGTAAATTGTACGATCGACGAGGGAGAAAGGAATGCAGGGCCCTGTTATTTACCAGCGATGGCAATAGATATACTGGGTAAACGGATGCAAAGTGAGAGTGTGGGCTCACGATGCAATAGCAGACCACACATAAATTAATCAATTATAAAGTTTATTGGAGATAGTTAGCGGTAAGGGACGCTAATGAATAGCTAATAGAGTTATGATAAAACTAAAAAGCACAATGACCAAATATACATTAACAACATTTAATAAACACAAGACCTACCGCGTGTAGTAATAACCTGTCGGACACTTACCACACACAACCACACGCAGTCCGAAAACTCAACCTCGAGAGCGTCTCTCCATACACTAACGATGGAATCAAATAAAACTCATGTTAAACACTGACTGAAAGAGGCTCGAGTGATCAGGCTCGGTACGTGTACAACAGAATACACAGATCGTTTTCTTTCCCTCTCCTGCCGCACATGCAGGGTGACCTAAAGTACCACTACTATACACATAGAAGTGTCATAGGGGACGGGGCCCAAAACCTGTGTGTGTTCGTTTCTGATTGGCACAAGCAAAGTTTACACCAAGTAGGGGAGCAGGTGCCTAAAAGTCTGGCTTCGCCCCCAAAGGATGAGGAGATACATATTGTTTTAGAATGCGTTCAACACTGAATGACAAAAGGAGAGGCCAGGGCAATACCGGTATGGGCAAGTTCTACAGGATCCAGACAGGAACTCATCTTAACATGCACCACATTACAAGAGTCTCTCTCACATTCATTTCCCTTCAGAACACTAATCTGTCACTCTGACTCCTTCCTAATTTTATGGTCTTCAGAGCAGATTATCTAGGTTGTCCCATCTCTCCCCCTCTCCTTCTTCCCACCAAGTGCCTAACATAGGATGAGTACACAAACAGATACTGCACGTTTCCTTCTTCTACTGCTTAGCGTTACTAATATGTCTATATTTTTTTCCCGATTTTCATTGTTTTAGAAAAACTGGTTTTGTTTTTTTTAAATTCTAAAAAAGTTGTTGATTTGCTTGAATTATATCTTTTAAAAATTGACCTTCATGTTCCTGTGTGTGATCTTCCAAAAAGCATAAGAGATTTTGGTTATGGTGATAGGTAGTGTATTGTTTATATTAGTTTCTACCGGCTCCTACCTGATCAGGACTCTGCTGTGCTGTACAAACAGAATGGGACAGTACCAGTTCTCAAGGAGCTTACAACTTCTGTAGAGAAGATAAAGTGTGGGAGAAGAAACAGAGGCACAGAGAGAGCAAATGACTTTCCCAAGATGTTGCAACAGATCAATAGCAGATCAGGGAATAGAGCTCGGGTCACCTGATTCGCAGTCCATTGCCCTATCCCCTGGAATGCTGCCTTCTGAAGAACTCTAGACTCCATCAGCTCCCTCCACAGCCACTTTAAATGCACCCAAACTTGCAGTTTTTGCAGTCTTTGGGGTATTGTATAAAAAAACTTAATCTTGCTTCTGTTTTTAGCCTAAAATCAGGAACTCTTGATGTAATAACTGGGTCTAAATTCTATTTAGTAGGTGATAAGAGAGTGAACTCAGTCCCTGGAAAATCAAGGAACCCTTCCAAACTAAATAAAATTGTGCGGGGAGGAGAGGGTGTTATGGGCCCTATCTCCCCCATTAACAGACTAGTCTATAAAAATAGACTGAAAAGTAGTTCCATAAGTAGAGTGACAGCTTATAAATTAAAAATAATGCAATTAGTAACTGACAGCATTGGGTGTACGGCATGCTGTAAGACTTGTGTTCACCCTAGGTTAGGACTCAACTTGTGTAGCGTCTTATGCACTTCCCCAAATCCTCTGAAGAAAAATTAAACATTTGTAAAGTAACAATCAGAACAGGAGAGAAATTGAAAACCTACCATGTACAGGAAAGGGCTAAATTATTTTCATCTAAGACTTAGGAAGAGGCAAAAAGATGGAGGTAAGATATTCTAGATGTAAGAAGCATTAGAAGGAAAAAACATTTTCACAAAGAGGTGAGAGTAGGTGGAGCAGATCAGGGCTAAATGAACTAAGGAAGTGAGGAGAGGAAGACAAGATCCGTGAGGAATAGGTCCAAAGAGAGAGGTTTTGTTGTATAACCTCAAATGCATGTCGGAGTCAGTGAAATTCTTGGAGTATAAAGACTATATCAGAAGGCATGCAACAGCAACTCTGCATGTCCTGTGGTGGGGAGATCAAGTTTAGGGAGGTGCAAGAAAAGATGAAGGGATTGATGGAGAGTAGTCAGGGAAATGGTGTCAGGAGGTGATGGTATATCTGAAGGCATACAGTTGAGAGAGGAAAAAGTAGAATTACGTGACAGGGATGGGTACAACAACATGATGAGAGAGGTGAGTTCTAGGTCAGGAACGAACCCCTCCAGCTCCAGGAGAGACAAAGAAACAAAAAACTTTAAGAAACTCATAGACTCATAGGTCAGAAGGGACCAATATGATCATCTAGTCTGACCTCCTGCACAAGGCAGGCCACAGAACCCCACCCATCCACTTTTATAACAACCCCTAACCCATGACTGAGTTATTGAAGTCCTCAAAATTGTGGTTTGAAGACCTCAAGCTGCAGAGAATCCACCAGCAAGCGACCCATGCCCCACGCTGCAGAGGAAGGCGAAAAACCTCCAGGGCCTCTGCCAATCCGCCCTGGAGGAAAATTCCTTCCCGACCCCAAATATGGCGATCAGCTAAACCCTGAGCATGTGGGCAAGACTCACCAGCCAGCACCCAAGAAAGAATTCTCTGCAGTAACTCAGTTCCCATCCCATCCAACATCCCCTCACAGACCATTGAGCAGACTTATCTGCTGATAATCCAAGATCAATTGCCCAAATTAAACTATCCCATCATAACATCCCCTCCATATACTTATCAAGCTTAGTCTTAAAGCCAGATAAGTCTTTTGCCCCCACTACTTCCCTCGGAAGGCTGTTCCAGAACTTCACTCCCCTAATGGTTAGAAACCTTCGTCTAATTTCAAGTCTAAACTTCCTAATATCCAGTTTGTACCCATTTGTCCTTGTGCCTACATTAGTACTAAGCTTAAATAATTCCTCTCCCTCCCTAACGTTAATCCCCCTGATATATTTATATAGAGCAAGCATATCCCCCCGGAGCCTTCTTTTGGCCAGGCTAAACAAGCCAAGCTCTTTGAGTCTCCTTTCATAAGGCAGGTTTTCCATTCCTCGGATCATCCTAGTAGCCCGTCTCTGAACCTGTTCCAGTTTGAATTCATCCTTCTTAAACATGGGACACCAGAACTGCACACAATATTCCAGGTGGGGTCTCACCAGCGCCTTATATAACGGTACTAACACCTCCTTATCCTTGCTGGAAATACCTCGCCTGATGCATCCTAAAACCGCATTTGCTTTTTTAACGGCCATATCGCATTGGCGGCTCATAGACATCCTGCTATCAACCAATACCCCAAGGTCCTTCTCCTCCTCTGTTGCTTCCAACTGATGCGTCCCCAATGTATATCTAAAATTCTTATTATTAATCCCTAAGTGCATGACCTTGCACTTTTCACTATTATATTTCATCCTATTACTATTACTCCAGTTTACAAGGTGGTCCAGATCTTCCTGTATAGTATCCCGGTCCTTCTCCGTGTTAGCAATACCCCCCAGCTTTGTGTCATCCGCAAACTTTATTAGCACATTCCCGCTCTTTGTGCCAAGGTCAGTAATAAAAAGGTTAAATAAGATCGGTCCCAAAACCGATCCTTGAGGGACTCCACTAGTAACCTCCTTCCAGCCTGACAATTCACCCTTCAGTACGACCCGCTGGAGTCTCCCCTTTAACCAGTTCCTTATCCACCTTACAACTTTCATATTCATCCCCATCTTTTCCAATTTAACTAACAGTTCCCCATGCGGAACCGTGTCAAATGCCTTACTGAAATCGAGGTAAATTAGATCTACCGCATTTCCTTTGTCTAAGTAATCCGTCACCTTCTCAAAGTCTGAGCTGAGGATTATGGAGTAGTACTCCTCTTGTCCAAAAGAACTACTTCTGTCCTTAAGACCTGTAGCTGAAGAGAGTTAAGTCACATGTTTGCTGACTTGAGGAAAGCAGAATGTGTCCCTGCTTCTAGGATGCAAAGACCTCAAGTATTTTTGTATACTTCTTGACAGGGAGTTTCAAGAGGGTTATTGAAGGATGCATTTATATGATGTTTTAAATGTCATTCCTGACTAGGTCTGGCTATTTTAATGGGGAGATAATGGGATGTATAGGCAGACTATGAAGAATTTACAAATATGCATGAGAGTTCCTTTCGTAATGAATTTCAATACAGGGAGGTTGCCTGGAGGGTTTTAACTCCGCCTTAATTTCTGAATGTAGTTACATGAATTTGAAATTGCAGGAGATGCTGTTATGAGGCTAACTAGGCAGAGGCTCAGAAGCAATCAACTTCTAGCTTGTGAAATCTCTCCTCTAAAATTCCAGTCCAGGGCATGATGGCTCAAGGAATGAAGCTCAATTGCAGGAAATGGCCCAGCTGAGGATTAAACATCAAGAGGAGCTGACAGAGCTGCATAAAAAGCGTGGCGAGGTTAGAAAGTCCTCTTTCATGTATTGTGTGGCCTACTTGTGGCCCTTTGTGAGCATGGTGTCTGTGCGGTAATTATCTAAAGCTATTGGATTCTGATCCTGTTTCATTATCTTTGCTATTGTCAGATTTAAACTTCTGATAGGTTTGTTGCCCATTGACACTTCTCAGTTGCAGAATGTTCAACCAGTTCATGTGATTGACTTGTAATATTCATTGATATAGTTCAAAGGATTTGCTTTTCCTGCATAAGTGAATCTTCTGGTTGCTACTTTATTTCAGCAAAGAGTCCTGTGGCACCTTATAGACTAACAGACATATTGGAGCTTGAGCTTTCGTGAGTGAATGTTGCATCTGACGAAGTGGGTATTCATCCATGAAAGCTCATGCTCCAATACGTATGTTAGTCTATAAGGTGCCACAGGACTCTTTGCTGCTTTTACAGATCCAGACTTACAGGTTTACCCCTATGATGCTACTTTATTTCTGTGCTTTTTGTATTATTTGAAAAAAGTGAAGATTTGTTCCTTATATTCACCCTCAATGTTTGATGTGGCTGTGTCCAAAGGAGCCTTTCTGTCTGACAGGGCTGAGATACTAAGGGATAGTAACAGTGATGACAACTACTCCTAAGCAGTAGACTTCCCAGTTGATACTGTCTGCTAGTACTGTGTCCGGAGCTGTTTGCTGTCTTTGAAGAAGAAGAAGTTCTGAAAGATGCACACATTACTTATAAAGTTGGACTGACACATTCTGACTAGGAGCCAGTGAATGGCTGGTGTACAGGTGGCATCCCTGCATTTTTTTGTAATTATTTTTTCTCTCCTTAGTTGGCCCAGTCAGTGATTGATTTGAATAACCAAATGCAGCAGAAAGACAGGGAGATGCAGATCAATGAAGCAAAGTGAGTAGGAGCAATTTCTTCTTTGTGATGTAGCGCATGAGACCCAGATTTTTGGTCAGGTGTTTGTTTTGTGTAACAGTAGTGCCTAGGAGCCCCAGTCATGAACCAGGACACTGTTGTGCTAGGCACAGTACAAACACAGACCAAAAATATGGTCTCTGCCTCAAAGAGTGTTTTCCATTGTGTTACTTATGCTGTTGCTCTTCCAGGATTGCAGAATACATGCAAAAGATCTCTGAGCTGGAAACAGAGTGCCAGGAACTGCGCAGCAAACTGCAAGAACTTGAGCGAGCCAATCAAACACTGAAGGATGAATATGATGCTCTCCAGATCACCTTCACTGCCCTAGAAGAGAAACTGAGGAAAACTACTGAAGACAACCAAGAGCTGGTCACACGTTGGATGGCAGAGAAGGCTCAGGAAGCTAATCGGCTCAATGCAGAGAATGAGAAGGACTCGAGGTGAGATGTTGACCATATATTTGGTAAAATAAGTGTGGTTTGAGTATGCCAGCCCTCGAGGGACCATTGTCTCCTAGAGTCTTCTGTCTACTCTGAAAACCTAGACATTCAAGGCAGAAAAGATTCTGGAACTTCATGTTCATCCGGTGGGGCTAGCAAAGTAAAATATATTCTCTGAGGCTTTGTCTAATTGTAAATAACTAAAGTAATGACTTTTCCACTATTTCCTCAGGAAACTATTCTAGTCTTAACAGATCAAACAGCTGGAATATGTCTTCTTATTTTAACATGCTTGTATCAGATATGATTACTCCTAGTTTTACCCCCTTGCACTAATCTTAACAATTTCTTCATTTTCTATATCCCATTAACTTAGTCGGTACTTGACCAAGCAATGCATTAACTTGAATCAGTTCCTTGTAACTTTTGGTTAACAGCCATATATGCAGTCTTCAAAGTGTGCTGTTTCCAAATGCTGCTTACATACTTGCCTCTTTGGCATGTGATGCCTGTGTGTTAGCATCATATAATCTCACTAGATTTCTTTGTTGACATATCATTATAAGATTGTGCTTATGTAAAGAACTTTGTTTTTTCCCCTCCAGGAGACGACAAGCCAAGTTGCAGAAAGAGCTAGCAGAAGCTGCCAAGGAACCGCTGCCAGTTGAACAGTAAGTAACCCCGATTTCAGGCAGTAGAGGTGTGCCAAAACTGAGGTCTGGGAAATAAATCTGTTCTGTTTCTCCTGTCCGGTGTGAAAGGTGTCTCTTCTCATCACCATGCATGAATGTATTTTTATTAGGGCCGTCCAGCGATTAAACAATAATAGAATACCATTTACTTAAATATTTTGGATGTTTTCTACATTTTCAAATATATTGATTTCAATTACAATACAGAATACAAAGTCTACAGTGCTCACTTTATATTTTTTATTACAAATATTTGCACTGTAAAAATACAAAAGAAATAGTATTTTTAAATTCACCTAATACAAGTATTGCAGTGCAGTCTCTGTATCATGAAAGTTGAACTTACAAATGTAGAGTTATGTACAAAAAAAAACAGCATTCAAAAATAAAGCAATGTAGAACTGTAGAGCCTACATGTCCACTCAGTCCTACTTCAGCCAATACTCAGACATACAAGTTTGGTTACAATTTGCAGGAGGTAATGCACCCTGCTTCTTGTTTACAATGTCACCAGAAAGTGAGAACAGGTGTTCGGAGGGCACTGTTGTAGCCAGTGTCCCAAGACATTTACGTGTCAGATGCGCTAAAGATTCATATGTCCCTTCATGCTTCCACCACCATTCCGGAGGGCATGCGTCCATGCTGATGATGGGTTCTGCTCGATAATGATCCAGAGCAGACTGACGCATGTTCATTTTCATCATCTGAGTGAGATACCACCCGCAGAAGGTTGATTTTCTTTTTTGGTGTTTCGGGTTCTGTAGTTTCCACATCTGAGTGTTGCTCTTTTAAGACTTCTCAAAACATGCTCCATGTCTCATCCCTCTCAGATTTTGGATAACACTTCAGATTGTTAAACCGTGGGTCGAGTGATGTAGCTATTTTTAGAAATCTCATATTGGTGCCTTCTTTGCGTTTTGTCAAATTTGCAGTGAAAGTGTTCTTAAAACAAACATGAGCGGGGTCAACATCCAAGACTGCTATAACATTAAATATATGGCAGAATGTGGGTAAAACAGAACAGGAGACATACAGTTCTCCCCCAAGGAGTTCAGTCACAAATTATTAATTTTATTTTTTTTGATGAGCATCATCACATGAAGCGCTGCCCTCTGGAATGGTCCGGAAGCATAGGGTCATGTATTTCAGTCTCGCCTCTGTGAGCTCAGATCAAGTGCCCCTTGGGTACATTAAGGGATTATTAATATGCTGAACGTACGCAATTGCCAGCGTCCCCCATCTCGAGTGCTTCCTCCGATGACCCACAGACTGACACATCAAACTCTTTGTTCACACTTCTTAATATTTTCTATGAAAGCTTTTAAACTGGCATGTAAAACCTTCAATCCGGCTACAAAAGTGCACTGCGAATGCTAGTTTCTCAATTTCAGTGACACTGTAAAAAGGACGCAGCACAGTAATCTCCTTTGAGGGACGCGGAAGATTTTGAATTCGGCTTAGCTAGGGCTGTCGCCTCTCAAGAGAGTTATTACACAGGTTCTGTGTACTAGGCACTGCTGTATACAACTGTTAGACTCTTTGCTGGAACTCTTGTTTGGAAAGTTTGCGAGCCCTGGCCCTTGCCACAAGAGAGAGCCCTCATGCCGCCGTGGAAAGCTCCATCAGCCATGTATGACTAGCTTACCATGCTATACATAAAGTTGCATTTACCAGAAATTGTTGTGCTTGCTCTTGGCCTAAGCTCCCGCTTTTGTTCAGCAACGTGCGGAGTCCCCGTGCGGGTGTGTTTTCCTTACCTTGCATTAAAGTCCATAACTTCACGTGTATGTGTTGCGCCTCGTCCTTGTATGAGCACTCAGGCACGTAACACCTTCATGAAACAACTTGTTGTCTGCTATTGGCCTAAACAAGAAGTAGGCTGACTGACTTGTGGCTCTAAAGCAGAGGTTCGGCTTACCTTTCAAAGCTGGTGTATGAGTCGTTCATATTATATCACCCTAATTTAAGGTTTTGCGTGCCGAAGCATTTAACGTTTGGCAGTCTCTGTCATAAGTCTATAATAATAACTACAACTAATGTTGTATGTTAAAGTAAGTAGAGTTTTAAAATTTAAGACAGCTCATTAAAATTAAATTAAAATAGCATGAACCCCTCCTCCTCAGCCCCCCAGACCAGTGCCAACGACCTGTGAGTGAGCCACTGAAAATCAAGCTTGCATCGCAGATTGCACCTGCTCAAATTTGACATTGTTTCTGTTTTGATGCAGTTATGTAACAAAAAAACTCTACATTGTAAATAACACTTTCATGAGAAAGAGATTCCACTAGAGATTATGTGAAGTGAATTGGAAAACTACTAACTTATCTCGTTTCATTTTTACAGTGCAAATATTGTTAATAAAAATAAATTGAAAGTGAGCACTGTACACTTGTATCTGTTTATAAATAGAAAAACTAATTCTGAAGGTATAAAATGTTACGAAGAACATCATATATAATACAATTATTTCAGTTGCATTTGTTGTTTCAACAGTTGCGATACTATCACGATTATAATTATAGTTGAAAATCGCAAAGTAATTTTTTGGAGTTAATTGCTTGAGTGCACTGTGATTAATTGACACCCTAATTTATGAGATTAGGGTAATTACATTTTATTTCAGTAATTTGATAGAGGTAATAATTTGGGGGAGGGATAGATCATGGTTGAGCATTGGCCTGCTAAACCCAGGGTTGCGAGTTCAATCCTTGAGGGGGCCATCTAGGGATCTGGTACAAAAAATCAGTACTTGGTCCTGCTAATGAAGGCAGGGGGCTGGACTCAATGACCTTTTAAGGTCCCTTCTAGTTCTAGGAGATAGGATATCACCATTTAAAAAAAAAAAAACTTGAAAAGTCAGCTTAAAATCAGAAATATGCAGTAAATTTCCTTATTTGTATGTTTATAGAATGAGGAATTCTGCTGTGACTAAGAATATCAACTCAAGTTTGAAAGTCCTAAGGTTCATTCAGTGAATTTGAACTCATATCTCAACAGAATACAATTTCTGTGATGCAGTGCCTTTGGTAGTTGGAATAGTTCTCTTAATCTGGGAGTGAGGACCACTGGAGACACGTTTGGAAAAAGTTGGGACTACATGCAACAGTAAAATAGGGTTTCATGTGAGAGCAGAGATTGTACAGATTGGAAAAATAGTATCAATTACTTCCGTGCTGGAATGGATTTATGCATAGATTCTGCTTTGCTTGCTCACTTACTACCTTAAGTATGAAGTGCTCATACCTCTGTAAGTTACCAACTAGGTAATATGCAGATTAACTTTAAACCAATATGGGAACTGGAGCGGGTGTGTATGGGGAGAATATTCGTTCCTTTAACTGCTGAATAGAGTTGCTGCTTTTGGGGTTTGGCAAAGGGAGTTGATTACAATGGGCCTTATTTTGACTGATTCAAAAGGAGGCATGTTCCCATACTTCTCCAGGGATGATGATATTGAAGTGCTTGTGGATGAAACTTCTGACCCAGCTGAAGAGACTTCTCCGGTGCGAACTGTTAGCCGGACATCCAGGTATGTAGACTGATATTCCTGTACCTTTTTAAGGTGCCTTTTGAAATGTCAACATAACCTAAGAAGGGGTAGCAGTTAATGAAAACTGTTGAAAAGCTACTTAACTCCCTTCCCACCTAGACTTAGCACACACATTTCTTACCAGAACACAGCAGAAAGGGTGGGTAGAGTTATATGAACAGCCCCCGCCTCCAAGAGTAGGGGTCAATGAGTGATTGACAAGTCTAAACAGAGTTTCAAATTGCTTAAACCCAATGAAGAAAGTCCTGTTTCAAAAGTTTTTTATAAGATCCTGAATCTTACCCCCAATTATATATTCCAAGCTGTTGTTAGTGGTGACCTGCATGTGCTCCTGCTCCCGTGGGGTCTTCCCTTCTGAGCTTGGGCTGAAAGGGAAAGCATCTTTTCCCAGATACCTGGTGGTGTGAACTGTATTTATTGATCTTCATTTGAACAATCTGTTCATAAGGCTTAAACCTGTCCTCCCCTCCTCTTTAGTAAGCGACTGTCACAGCCAGCTGGAGGCCTTCTGGACTCTATCACTAATATTTTTGGGTAGGTTAGAACACCTTCACCTTTTCTTGTATTATATATTGGTTTCAACGTACACGAGAATTTCAGTGATGTAAGGAATGCAGATGTCATAATGTCAGCCTTTCTTCTAGTTTCTGCTATTTTTCTTTTTGTTCTCCTCAACTTCCTGTTTCTTCCATCTTGCTGTATGCTGACCTCTGACCTTTCCCTCCAGTCTGTCTGAGTCTTCCCTTTTGGGACATCACTCTTCTGATGCTGCCAGGTGAAAACATTATCAACTCTTAGTCCAGCATGTGAATATGACACTGAAGTAATGTGGAACCCAGCTGCACTACCCTGCTTAGGCTTCAGACGTTCATAACATTGGCTAGAAACTTTCCAGTTAGCGATTCAGGCAGTCTTTCTGAGTGGCAGTATGCGGATTTGGTTCTTTTTAATGACAGTGCTGTAGTCAGCATCTCATTAGTTGGAATCTCTTCCCCAGTGACTGTGCTGTAGTCAGACCCTCTGAGTGGAGTCCTGCATTAGGTGGAAGGTCTTTCTGTAAAACAGCGGTGGAGTCTGGGCTTTCAAATGGGGTACTCCATTGGCTGAGTTCTTCTCACAGCCACAGTAGTGCAGTCTGAACTAGACACAGTGGTGGGGTTGCAGTGTGTCCCTCTAAACTCATTGTAATGTTTACATTGTTTGACTCCTCAGTGCAAGAAAAGATGACTGCTCAGACATTAGGTTGGCAGTGAAGTTGATAGTGTGGGAGCAAACTAAGGTTAAGCTAGGTAAGAAAAGGTGCAGGCATGAACTGATGTAATGTAATCTGATAAAATGCAGTCCGGAAAGGAGAGGGGGAAGAATGAATGATTTTGGCCCAATCTCTCATCTACCCCACAGTTATAGTCGGGCTCATCCAGGTCTGAGCTTGCCACTTTGAGAGAAACTGCATCCACTCTTTTATTTAACGTATTTTTCTGTGTGTCCCATCACAGGAGGCGCTCTCTGTCCTCATTTCCTGCTCCCCAGGAAAATGTAGATGTGCATCCAGGTTCCAGTAAAGAAGTGAGAGTGCCCACTACTGCAGTATATGTCTTTGTAAGTATATCCAGGAACTACAAGTTTCTTCAAACTCTTCTTGCCTAAGAAGAGGAGAATTTGGTCTTTGAGTAGCAAATGCTGTGTGGGATAATATGGCTCTGTTTAAACTGCTCCAGGTAATGTTTTAAATCTAGAAGATGACTCATGAATTGGCAAGGCAGCTAGGTCCATTTAATCCGTATTGACTTTACTCTCAGCCTCAATATCCACCTAAAACAAAAATTCACTCAAGTGCATGCATCCTCCACACGTTCAGTGTTCCTTCTTTTGTGGTCATAGTTAAATTAATGTAGGTTTTGCTGAGGTCAATGATGACTAGTAAAAGGTCTGAGTGCACAAAAGAATCGCACTCCCATTACCCGTTCAGCTTCCAGCAGTCTCTCTTTATCCCATCATGCTATAGCAGTGCTGTGATTGGGGGAGAGGCTGCTGACAATTTAGGATAAGTTCAGTGCCTGTTATCCACAGTGTAAGGAAGCATGGCCCTGAATGTCATCCAAAAGAACCAATTAAGGAGCTTAGGGTGTGGGGTGTCTTGATTTGTGGTGTATGTGATCTCAAGTTTTCAAGCTGAGACCTCTTCTGTATGTTATGGAATGGTGAGGCCATTTTTGAGTCTATGCAAGGCAACTCTGAATTATTCATTTTATAGCTGGAAAATATTGGAGCAAATTCTTGTGAACCAGTCACTTGCTTTGAATGCTCACTTATTAGAGATGGCTGCTGCATGGCTAAAGAAATCCCAGAGATTTCCTATACTCATCCTAGTACCTGGGTAATCCACCTGAGTTTTTGTGGTATTCTGATTTGTTTAATATAGGCTTTGCTAATTTTATTTAGTATGGGTCTTCTGCATATGAAAGATGATTACATTTGGGCTAGATCACAATTGTGTGCAGCCTACTCTTAAGCAAGCTCTGTATGGGGCTACAGACTGTTTGGTGCTGATGTCGTTTGGGGTGGCTGTGATTATTGTTTTTTTGCTCCCCCTCCCCCAAGGATGCACATGATGGAGAAGTGAACGCAGTGCAGTTCAGTCCTGCTTCCCGATTACTAGCAACAGGAGGCATGGATCGGAGAGTTAAACTCTGGGAAGTCTTTGGAGGTAAGCTTCTGCTGTGAGTTATTGTGTGAAGTGACATAAGCCAAAAAGAATACTTGGTGTCTTGTACCAAATTTAGAATCCCATACAGTTGGCTCATGCAAAATGGATTTTCTCCTAAAGTTTTTAACTCAGTTGCTGGTGTTTTTAAGTTGAGCATGCTGTTCTGCAGTTCCAGACAAACACTATATAAGTGTGAAGCAGTTATGTTAGATCAGCTGAAATACTACTCAGAACTGTGGTATAAAGCCAGGCTCAAGCAAACTGATCAAAAGCCAGTGCCATGATGTAATTCATTTTTGTTTTGCTGTGGTAATTCTCCCAGTATGTTGGCCAAATGGAGCTAACACAGAAGTTCAAATCCTTCCCCCCAATTTGTATCTGCTCCAATCCATTACTTATTTGTTTCTTTCTGCATACAGACAGATGTGAGCTGAAAAGTTCTCTCTCTGGCAGTAACGCAGGAATTACGAGTATCGAATTTGACAGTGCTGTGAGTATTTGTGTAATACCCATAGTCTGTGTTTGGGGAGAAATTAATTGCAGTAGCTTGTGCTCGGCTACCAGTTTCACCCATATGCTTTGAAATTCATTTGCAAAGAAGCAAGTTAAAATACGTATAGGAATGCCTGACAAACATTTTAAAATACTGTACAAAACTCTTTTATACAGTGGGCTAAACTCTAGTTTCAAAGGGACACTTCAATGAATTAAGCTTAACCAAATTAAGACCACTGTATTATGAATAGGAGTATGTCTACACTTAAAACACTATAGCAGCACTGTTCCAGCGCCTCAGCATAGACAGACATGACAGCAACAGGAGGGGTTCTCCCACTGCTGTAGTTAATCCACCTCCCCAGGAGGCAGTAGCTAAGTCATTGGAAGAATTGTTCTGTCTACACCGTTAGATCATCATAGCTTTCTCTTGAGGTATTGAATTTTCACACCCCTTAGAATCATAACTATGCCAATGGAAGTTCCGAGTGTAGACCAGGCCTAGGAATATCCACATGGATTTAATGCAGTTTAGTTTATCCACTTCAAATTAACACCTGTAGGTAATTTGGATTAACTTTACTGAATGTCATTCCCCTCTATCCCCACCCCATAGACATGCCCTAAAACTCTGATCTGCGCTTCACTTTTCAGAAGATTCCCAATAGCCCAGATAACTAGATTTTGTGTATTTTAAAATGAGCTAGGTGTTACCCAAACTATGAATTTACACTGCTGCCTTTAAAGCTCCTTGAAACTACTAGAGTTGTATGTATCTGTTCCTGTTGTATGCACTGAGAAATGTTTATAACTTGGTGGTGAAGATTACATGCCTTACTGAGGTCTGTGATGAATAGTAAAAGGTCTGATTGCCTGAAGAATTACACTTCCATTACCCTTTCAACTCCCAGCAATTTCTCACCCATCGTACCTCAGCAATGCTGTGACTGGGGGAGTGCTTGCTGACATATGGTGATGTGTTCAGTTCATGTTCCCTAGAGCATGACAGGCACAATTCTGATCTGCATCCAACAGAACCAGTCAAAGGAATAAGGGGTTCTGGAGGTGCATATCTGGCTACATGATCTCAAACTTTCTTGCTGAGACCTCTTTCATCGTGTCTGAACTGAGGCCAAGTTTGAAGCCATCTTTACAGCTTAGCATTTCTGTGCTTTCACATTACTGATACACCTCCAAAAACATCTTATGTTGGTCTTCACCAGTTCACTAGAGTCCACAAACTGTGGGGAACCCTCCCGGGGGGTGCAGAGGAATATCAAGGGGGGTGCAGCAGGCCAGGGAGGGAGTGCACGCCATGCAGCCTCGCTCTGCCCCCAGTTCTGCTGCGGCCCCAGTCCCAGCCACCCAGATGCTGAAAGTCTGGTTACCTGTAGTAACCAGTCTCTGCCCCTGGAGGCGGGGGAAGAGCAGCAGCAGTTGCTGCTTTGGGAGTCTGGAGAAGCACATGGGTGGCTACCGTGAGAGAGGTACCAGCAGCTTTCGCCTCCTGCCCTGAGCGCAGCTCCCCCTTTCTTGCCCCACTCACACTCCCTCATCCCTGGAGTATGGCTCCCCCTGCCCCGTCATACCCCACTAAACCCTCACCCCGACTCCTGGGGGGTGGCAGTGTGGACTGAGCAAGTTGGGGTTGTGATTGAGAAAGTTTGGAGACCACTGCACTAGAGGATTGGCTGGTGTTGCTAACCTGCCTGGAGAAACTTGTTCTGATGTAAGTGGCTTGATCACATAGCAGATCTTGTCAGTTAGAACACACGCATTCTGAGTTCCATGATATTTTTTCTGAATCAGTGAGTCACCTGAGACTGACAGGCACAAGCCTTGTCCTCGTGGGATTTTTATTGAGAAATAACTTTGCCATAGTGTCTTGAAATAGGATCTCTGTCTAGAGTGACAGGAAGAAGCCACCAACCTCAGGATACTCTATATCCATTTGTCCATCTCCTGACCCGAACTTATTTAGTTTTTACTACTTCTGTTGCGAACCCTGTAGTTGGGAGTGAAATTGACAAGAATCAGGCCAATTAAACTCTGCAGTTTGAGTCAGCTAGGCCTAATAGCAGAGGCAGATGCTGGAGCTATTTTTGTGGAAGGAGAACGAAAAAATAGAGACTGAGTGAGGTGAAGGCAAACTAGTAGAAAATCCCACTATCCTTGCAGCCGCAAGGAAGTTATGAGTAGAAATGGGCTGGAAAGAATGTCCCTCCCTTCCAGCACTGTGGCCATTATTCCTTTCATAGCCAATGGTTTTGGGAATCTGTGGACATGGCTCATGAAAAAATTACATCTTCGTTGAAAATATCTTGAAAATCTTCTTCCTCATCCAAACTTAATTGCTGCCTCTCTCCCCCAGTTGTTTTCTTAGCAGTATGGCAGTAAAGTGAACCCTGTGGATTGTCAGTTCTAATGACTATCCCATAGTATTGAGACTTTCTGGAAATACTTACTGGGTGTAGTAGTTTACTTCTCTCAGTCACTGTGGGAAATTGCCTTAAATCCCTCCTGTTTTCACAGGGCTCCTATCTCTTAGCAGCTTCAAATGACTTCGCCAGCAGAATCTGGACCGTAGATGACTATCGATTACGGGTGAGTCTCCTGCAGAAGGCAAGCAATGTATAGGTTGTTTCTGCCTGGTATTCCCATTTATATTCTTATGAAGGACACCTGAAAATTGCAGATTCCACTGTTTTAGGATCTTGCTAGTTTTATTTTTTTTTTTTTTCCCTCTCCTCGCAGAACATTAATTGAATCTTTATCCCTGTTTATTTGAAAAGAGCCTTTACAACATAACCTGATGTACAATCCTGGCCTCTGCACATAGCCTCACAGAAACCTCTCCAGATAAATAGCAGCCAAATATATGAACTTTCCTCTGCACATAGGAAGTATTAACTTTAGAACCATTTAAATGTTAAGAAACAGCAGTCTTAAGAACCCAAAGGCTGTAGCATGGTTCAGAGTTTTAATTAAAACACAATTCTGTTTCCTAGAATAGATGCATTTTAACTGAGTAGGGGCCAGCCTGGGTCCCTGGCTCAATTGTTGGAGTAGACAAGCCCTGAAGTACTAGTCTCTAATCAGGATATTTAACAAAATACTAATCTCTTGCTCATGTTCTTCCTCCACCTCTTCAGAGTAGACTGTTTGGCCCTTACCCAAGGAAGGACATGCCTGTGATCTACCTAGGCTGAAAAGAGGTCTCTTCCCTTAGCAGAGGAAACTTTCTGAAGGCTTGGCTACACTTGAGAGTTACAGCACTGATGGCTTTACAGCGCTGTAACTTACTCCCTGTCCAGACTGGCAGGGCACATACAGTGCTGTATCTCCCTGGCTACAGCGCTGGTGTACTCCACATGGATGAGAGGAATAAAGAGAACAGCGCTGGAGTGCCAGTATAAACAGTGATTAATCTTACTATGCTGTAACTGACCTCCGGAATTTTCCCATAATGCTTTTAACTAAAGAACTCTTTGTTTTGTTGTGATGCCTCTCTTTGTTTTGTTGTGAACTCAGGGCTCCGGGAGCTGCTTATCTAAAAAACAAACACAGCAATTATTTGCTTGAGCAGAGGCAGGCAGGGAATGTCCACAGCTAGTATTTGCTTGAGGAGAGAAACAGCACCGGGCGGGGAGGGAGTCTGTCGGAGCAGCTGCTTATTTGGTCTGAAGGCTATTTGCGTTTAAGAGAGAATGAGAGAGGGGTCGGGGAAGTGGTTGGAATTTGCAAGGCAGGGAGTTGACACAGTGTCGGCTCCAAAAATCCTCTCTCTCTCTCTCTCTCTCCCCCCCACACACACTCCCTGTCACACTCCACCCCATCCCCCTCTTTTGAAAAGCACGTTGCAGCCACTTGAACGCTGGGATAGCTGTCTGTAATGCACCACTCCCAACACCGCTGCAAATGTGGCAACACTGCAGCCCTGGTAGCTGTCAGTGTGGCCACACTGCAGCGCTTTCCCTACACAGCTGTACGAAGATAGCTTTAACTCGCAGCGCTGTACAGCTGCAAGTGTAGCCAAACTCTAAGAGGCTTCACTTATTCCTGCTCCTGGACATGATCCTTGTTCCTAAATTTTTGTTTTAGGAATATTTCACCAAGCATTATTTGGCATGCTAACTCTAACCCAAGACATGTTTAGTTGCTCTTACAAGCTGTTGCGTGCACAATCTGGCATGAAGCATTTTGGAATGGTCAGGCCTGTTCCCTTTCTGCCACAGAAGCTCTACAGTCATTTCTGCACTGGTTAGCCTCCGACGCTCTTCAGGCATTAGAAGTGAACTTGAATCTCTCTCTTTGCCCCGTGTTGCTTTATTTAATCTGTTGCATGAATGATTTTTTAGCTCTGTAGATCTTCAGCATTTCACATATAGTTCTAAAGTACACCTATAACACAACTAACCTGATTGCTTTTAATTTTCATAGATTTATAGATTGTAGGGCTGGAAGGGACCTCGAGAGGTCATTGAGTCCAGTCCCCTGCCCTCATGGCTGGACCAAATACTGTCTAGACCATCCCTGATAGACATTTATCTAAACTACTCTTAAATATCTCCAGAGATGGAGATTCCACAGCCTCCCTAGGCAATTTATTCCAGTGTGAGATGAGATTCACAAGCCTTCGAATGCCACGGCTAGCACTTCCTTGCAGTTATAGTCCCAGTGTTTAACCAGCACCTGATAAGTTAGGATTGGACAATTAGGAAAAAGTTTCTAAACCTCCCTTGCTGGCAGTTTTAAGCCCATGTGCTTCTTGTTCTATCCTTAGAGGCTAAGGTGAACAAGTTTTCTCCCTCCTCCTTATGACCACCCTTTAGATAGCCATGCTGAATGCTATCACGTCCCCTCTCAGTTTCTCTTTTCCAGACTAAACAAACCCAGAGTTCTTTCAGGCTTCCTTGCATAGGTCACTCGTTCTCTAGACCTTTATTCATTCTTGTTGTTCTTCCCTGGACCCTCTCCAGTTTTCCACATCTTTCTTGAAATGCGGTGCCCAGAACTGGAGCACAATAACTCGCATTGAGAACTAACCAGCGCAGAGTAGAGTGGAAGAATGACCTTCTTAGTCATGCTCAAGCAAACAACCTGTTAATGCATCCCAGAATCATGTTTGCTTTTTTTGCAACAGCATCACACTATTGACTCGTATTTAGCTTGTGGTCGCGCTATAACCCCTAGATTCCTTTCTGCCATGCTCCTTCCACGCTAGACAGTCTCTTTCCATTTGTGTGTGTGAAACTGATTGTTCCTTCTAAGATAAGAAGGGGCACTTTTTGCATTTGTCTTTATTAAACATTACATCCTTTTTACTCAGACCATCAATGCAGTCTGCAATCCCTCCCACTTTGGTATCATCTGCAAACTTAAGCGTACTTTCTATGCCAATATCTTTGACCGTCGTTGATAAAGATACTGAAACAGAGCCGGTCCCAAAACACACCTCTGCGGACCCAGTTGTTATACCTTTCCAGCTAGGGATTGGGAACCATTAACTATCGGAGTATGGTTATCCAGCCAGTTATGCACCCACCTTATAGTAGCCCCATCTAAGTTGTATTTTTGCTTAGGTTTATTGATAAGAATATCATGCAAGACCGTATTCATCAAATGCCCTTACTAAAGTCTAGGTATACCACATCCACTGCTTCTTCCCTTATCCACAAGACTTTCGTTATCTTCAGTCAAAGAAGCTATCAGATTGGCTTGACATGATTTGTTCTTTACAAATCTATGCTGGCTATTCCCTATCACCTTACCACCTTCCAAGTGTTTGCAGATGATTATCTTCCCTGGCACAGAACAGAAGTTAAACTAACTGGACTGATCTTTATCTCCAGAATATTAGATCTTGTATGGGAAACCTTCCAGAATGTGTCAATCTTCTGCAGCTTTAGATTGGCCCCAAAATCCTACCATCAGTTAGAAACAAAAGTGTATAACAGTTTAATAGATCATCATTAAGGAGATGATTCTGTCATGGAGGTCATGGATTTTGTGACTTTCTGGGAACTCCGTGACTATTTCTGTGCAAGGCCTGGCGCAGCTGTCAGTCCCAGGGCTGCTGGCGCAGCTGGCCAGTGACCGGCATAGTGGCTGGGCTTGGGTCAGCCCCTGTGGGACTGGAGTGGCAGGGGTTGGAGCAGCTGCAAGCCCTGACAGCGCTCTGTTTGTTGTGTTCCTCCTCCTTCCCTCCCTCCCCCCTGAGTATTTTTAGTAAAAGTCAGGGACAGGTTATTGGCTTCTGTGTATTTTTGTTTATTGCCCATGACCTGTCCCTGACTTTTGCTAAAAATACCAGTGACAGAATCTTAACTTTAATCATCATTAACTTTGTGTGAAAAGTCCCCATGCAAAACTCCACTCAGTCTTCACAAGATCTTTCTGCAATTTTCCAGTGTGCCTAATGACTTCTGGCTTTGGGTCTGTACCATCACTGCTCACTGAGCTAATACAGTACATTGAATTTGTTGTCTGAATGGGTTTGGTGCATGGATTTAGCATTCCTTGCATGTACATTGAGGGAAGTTGAGTTGATTTAACATTAAATTCTGCATCAAATTACCTATTTATAAACAACTATTCACTTGTTAGTGGCGGTGCAGGACAGGTGGTAATGGAATATTCTCCAGGGTTATAAAGATCTTTTCTATCCATAAAATTGTGGTATCCAGAGATTAACTGTCATGTTGCAACCATTGAGACAGTCCATGACCTTTGGGTTTTAGTGCTGTTCAATAATTTTTCAGTTCCTCAGACTCTGCTCACGTTTCATTTCCATTTTTAAGTCTTCTAGTGGTTCTGTAGGCCATGTAGCAGTGTGCAAGTTAGAAGTTCAGTGACTAACAGTAGAAGGTTTGATTTTTGGCGAGGATTGCTCTCTGATTACTTTCGCTGTTCCCAGCAGCCTGTTCCCTCATGCTACATTAGCTCTGTGATTGGCAAATAAGTATCTAATAATTTGTGACGATTGTACTTCATGTTCCAACGGGCCCTGACTGTGGATGGCATCAGACAGAAACAGTCATGGAAATCTGCTGATGGGAGCAACTCTGGAATCTCTGGAGATCTCAGGCTTTCAAGTTGAGACTTCAGAGTTAACACTAGATCCCTTTTTGCTGTACTTGACACCATCATTCCAACTCTTATTCTGCTTTAGTCTATACCCTGGTCTCTCTTTTAAGGCTTTTGTAGTTTCCATCTTTCCAGCCGAAGTTACTAGAGGTGGTAGCAAAGAGTCATAGACTTCAAAACAACTACTCCTTAACTAGCCAAAGGATTTGCAAATGAGGGAGAGAGTATCTCCTACTCAGAGACTGAGTATGCTGCCTCTGCAGTACTCTCTGCACTTGCTGGCTCACGGAGAAGCAGACTGGGAATCAAAGCTACTTTCTGTTTAACCAGAATGGAAAGGTTGGCTTTTTTTTTGTGATCCATGCCTCTAGTCACACATTAGACTAAGGTGGGAGGAGTTGAATCAAAGACTTTGTTCCCATTAAGCTGCTGAATGGCAAGATCAGAGCCATGAGGACAGGAAGCAATTGTAGCTGAAACTGCTCATTACACCATGTAAATCTTCTCTCCCCAGCACACACTGACAGGCCACAGTGGGAAGGTTCTGTCAGCCAAGTTCTTGCTGGATAATGCACGCATCGTGTCAGGGAGTCATGACCGGACCCTCAAGCTCTGGGACCTGCGCAGCAAAGTTTGTAAGGAAACTGTTTCCACCCAAGCACCAACACCCTTTTGTCTTTCACACACCTCTTATTCTCTTTAGTGGTTGTCCAAAAAGCAGAAAATTCCAGCCATACTGCTTTTTGATGATATTCTAATCTTCAATATTGCAAGCTAAGCAGCGTCAGGCCTGGCTGACACCTGGATGGGAAACCTAAGAAAAGACCATATGCTACAGTGAAAAGCATTGCTGATTGAGTGAGCAACTGCACTCTGTAGACCCTCTTGTCCATCAAACTGTAGAGTGGGTTTTTTATTCTTCTGTAGAAACTTGGAGGAAGGTCAGACCTTACAACCCTAGGCTGGTCTTAAGCCCCCTCTTGAAAACCCTGCCCACAGTTTCCTGCCTCCAAGTGAAGCAAATGGCAGGCTTCAGTTTTTCATGCAAAAATATTTGTCTTAAAATATGTTCCTGGTTTCTATAGTACAGCTTTGCACAGACACAGCCTTTCTCCCCAGTGTCCCACACCCTTGTTTATGTATAAAGAGGAGCACGTCATATTCATCCGTGACATGTTTGACTAATTATGAAGTGGTGGTAAAACAACTGTCTTTGTACAGTTGGAGGGATGTTGGGCATGGTAGTCAAGTGGTTCAGAGGAATAATGTGCTGTCGAGGATTTTGGATCAGTTTCTTCCAAGACAAGGCACACCTGTCCCCACCCCACGTGACCCCAAACACCTCCCAGGCAGTAGTTTCAATGCAGCTACAGAATTTAGATATTTGCTGTTCAGTAACTTTTAAATACTGCTATCAACTTGTACAGCACCGTGGGAAGGGGACTGTGTTGTTAGTGACTTACCCCGCCTCCCTCTTTTTTTCTTTTCTTTTCAAGGTATAAAAACAGTATTTGCAGGATCAAGCTGCAATGATATAGTGTGCACAGAGCAGTGTGTGATGAGTGGACATTTTGACAAGAAGATTCGCTTCTGGGACATCAGGTAAAACTATACTCTGACACAGGGATTAGATTCTCTAGCAGTTATTTAATGCTGAAGAACGTACGATGAATCTGTGAATTGTGACCTTCCCATTCTTTGAGTTCTCTATTGCTTGGAGTATTTATTACAGGAATATGAGAGAGTCATCAAGGATAAAGAACCTTTCTGCACATGGTAGAACTGCTGTTTTGGTCTCTGAGCTATTAGTAGCATGTTGTGTTATATATTGACAGCAGATTAATCCCTGAGTAAGGAAATATCTTGCATTATTCTCTCTCTTTCTCTATCTTTCTGGCTAGTTTTAGGTATCCCTGGCTGGTTCTGAAGAAAGTTCTGAACAGTCTTTGGTTAGGGACAAAATATCCACAATGTAACAGTTTAGCTGGGAAATAAGAAAAACATGGAAGTGGATAATGAACAAATAGTGGAGACCTGTTCTCCTATCCCCATGCACCGGGGCAAGTCTAGGGATACAGATTTTGATGCTCATGTGACAGGATCTACTCCTAAGGGAATTCTGTGCTTAAAAAATAAAAAATCTGCATATTTTATTTGTCAGTAAATAAATATGAAGGCTCCAGCATGGCAGTGGGGAGCACAGGCTGCACGGAGGTGAGAGATCACCCAGCTCTGGGCACCCAAAATGATATGCCTCTGCTGCTGGGGAGGAGCACTTGACACCTTTTGCGGTTTCCTTTTGCTTCCCTGTCAGTCATTTTTCTGCGGGGAAGCAAAGAAATCTACGGGGGATGGGAATTCTGGTCACATACAGTGGCGCAGTATTCCTCCAGGAGTAAG
Source organism: Chelonoidis abingdonii (assembly GCF_003597395.2). Lineage (NCBI taxonomy): Eukaryota > Metazoa > Chordata > Testudines > Testudinidae > Chelonoidis > Chelonoidis abingdonii. The sequence continues at coordinate 49,223,603 of NC_133776.1, read as the reverse complement.
GATCCTTGATACACAGTTACTCATGCTGTTTTCTGTCTTCAGGACTGAGAGCATAGTGCAGGAGCTGGAACTGTTTGGGAGGATCACTGCTTTAGACCTGAACCCAGAGAGAACAGAGCTCTTGACCTGTTCCCGAGATGATCTGCTGAAGATCATTGATTTGCGAGTCAATGCTGTCAAACAGACTTTCAGGTGAGTGTGATCCCAGTAAGGGATGTGGCAGGTGACTGGATTCTGTGGCATAATTGTAACTTGGGTGTTACCGTTGTCTTTTGTGAATGAAACCTTCCTGTTAGTCCTTCAGTGGGGAGGTGGAAGCCTTTGGAGCCATGTCTCTGATGATGTAGTTTGCACATTATCCATGGTTTGACAACAAAGATCTATTATGTCTAGGGTGACCAGAGGTCCCAATTTCATAGGGACTGTCCTGCTTTTTGGGTCTTTTTCTTATGTAGGCTCCTATTACCCTCCACCCCCATCCCAATTTTTCAACTTGCTGTCTGGTCACCCTAATTTTGTCAAGATTTTGCCTCCACCTCTTTGAAGGAGACAGCTTGTCCCCCTCACTGGCGAGAAAAGTCCTACAAATTAGGTTGGAAAGAGAGAGATGCTTTGTGTTAAACAGAATGTAAAATTTATCCCAGTCAATGCAGTAATCTTCATTTAGTCCTTGAGGAGGAGCTGGCTTTCCCAAGATTCATATTAGAAGAATATAACAACTACCTGATTCCAACTTGTTTCAGTGCCCAGGGATTCAAATGTGGATCTGACTGGACCAGAGTCGTGTTCAGGTAAGAGGCCAAACTGGGGAGACTGAGTGGAGTTTGGGATGGGAGGGTGGGGGGCCAGCTATTTGGTTTACTGCAAATTCTGCAGTGACGTTTGAGGGAAAAGTTCCAAACCACCATACGCTGTCAAGCTAATTACCAGTCAGCAGCATGCATTGATTGCTTCTTGATCACTTGTGCTACAACTCTAAACTCCACATTTTGCAAGCAGTAGGGTAGCCATTAACACTAGTCATAAGACAAAAGGGGACACTTAGCACTGGGCAGTCAGCAAAACTGTTTTCAGACTTGGGTATCTACAATGAGACACCCAAAGAGCTCACCATTTGTAAAAATCAGGAAAAGGGGAACAGGCAGTGTTTGCACACACCCAATATTAAAACAAAGTTTATGTTGGAAAGTCAAGCCTTGAAAAGCAAGAAAATGTCAGAATTAAGATTGTCCATGGAGCCTTTATTTGGCTCCCAGTGCATATTTGTTCTTATATCTTATTACAGCCTCCTTCCTCCTTGGGCTTGTCATCCAATCTATCTCCTCCTCACCCCATCCTAAGCCCCAAGTGCCAGTCTCCTGGCTCAGCCAGTTCTTCGTTCTCCCTTCTGCTTTTGAGTCAGGCTACTTCCTCCGCCACACCGCCTGGACACCAGCAGCAAGGGCATTGAGAGGAAAAGAGGGATAGTCACCTGGCTGTCAGTTCTGGTGCCCAATGTCATAGTAGTCGGGAATAGCAATTGCAGGGAATTCTTGCTCAGCCTCTGTGACCCTGGGCTAGAACATTCCACTGTAGATGGAATTTTCAGAGAATTTAGCTGACAAGTTCTAACAAGTATCTACTGAGCGTTTGTCAACTGCAGTTTTTCAGAGGCTTTAATTTGTCTGAATCTGGGTAGCTTTTCATGGGAACAAGAAAAGGCACATCTCTGAAACCAGGGTGACAACCCTTCCCCTAGACTATGTGTCCTTGTTCCAAAGTGTGTAGATGATAGAGCTTCTCAATGAAATGTAAGAATTGTTTTAATATGGAAACATTTTTCTAATATCCTTCTCAAACGATGGAACCATTTTTGCTGAAATTCAGGTAAAAATGGTCAGTCTGGGACAGACACCTGACAAGGAAAACTTCAGCCCAAATGGTTAATGTTTGGTAAAGTTATAAGTAAATGAAAACAGGATCTTTTAACCGGAATTGTTGGAGAACCTTAAGTATAGAAGGTGCTACCGGTTCTGCTGATTTTAAAAAAACACATTTAGGATTTTTAAATATGACTAACAGGGATTAAATATAAAACTAAAATAGAAAGGTTAAGATCTAAACAATGGAACCAGGTAAGGGTTTAAGGGTTAAATACTTAAAAAGCTAGGGTTAAATTTAGTGTATATAGACATGGCTTATCCTAACCATTTTGCTTAGGTTTATACTTCAACCTTCCCCATCGCCTCCCTTTTTTTCCCTTGTAGATTACAAGCTTTTGCAGGGAGGAACTGTTTTATGTGTTTAAGGTGCCTAGCACAAAGGAGCCCTATTTCTCTTCAGGGCCTTTGGCTGCTATTATGATGGACCTTTTTAGGTGCCTAATGTTAGGAATCGAATAGAATAATATGCCTAGCTTATACAGCACATCTTATTCATTGGTCTCAAACTGCTTTACAAAGGAGGTAAGCAGCGTTATCCCCACCTGAGGCATAGAGGTGAAGTGACTTGCCAAGGTCACCCTTTTGGCCTAAGCAGATTTCACAAGAACCAACATCTGTCTTTAAATGCCAGCCACCCAGCTGTTACATCATCACGTGATATAGAAACTTCTTGATCTTGCTAATCAGTGTGAATACAAGCTGGAGAAACTTTAATATTTGCTTGTGCAGACCATTAATGTCAATTTGCTTGTTTTGAAAACATTAAAGATTAGCGTAGGTACAAAAGCTGCTAACTTCAAAATAAATTGTTTTTTCTCTTCTGCACTAAATATATGTGTTTCAATAGCCCTGACGGTAGCTACGTGGCAGGTGGTTCAGCTGATGGTGTCCTGTACATCTGGAATGTGCTCACTGGGAAAGTGGAGAGAACTCTCGCAAAGCATCACAGGTGAGACAGGAAGCTCGCAGACTAAACTGATGCAGGGTCTGAGCTGTGGCTCACGTAGGACCTGTGGTGAGGAGAGGTGGGATTGCAGATGCGGAGTTCCATTCCTATACCAGTGTGCATGGGTTATTTATATGCAGCTTCTCTGTGGATTCATAGCAATAATCAGTAAAGTGGGAATTAAGGCTATGAAATTTGTGCTTTGTTGTCGGATTGCTTGTTCACAACCAGGGCATTAAGTATAATATGCTCCGAATATCCCTGGGAGGCAGGTATCATAAATAAGATCTGAGAATGAATGAGCTTTGGAAATTATGGAGTTTAATTCCTCCTGTCCTAAATGCTGCTGTGAAATTAGAATCTCTCTTAAATTGACACCTGGCTTCCTTTCAGCTCCTCTATCAATGCAGTGGCGTGGTCACCAGCCGGTGCCCATGTGGTCAGTGTGGACAAAGGAAACAAGGCTGTCCTGTGGTCTGAATTTTGACTGGAAGGAGATGAAAGACAGTTTCAAATGTCTCTCACTGGAAGGATGCTGGTCCAGGGCTGGACAGAATGGAGGCCCAAGCCTAGATTCATCCTACATGCATTTGGGCTTCATCCAATGGGCTTCACTTCTCAGAGGAGAGCTCTGATGAGGCAATCAAGGACGAGAAGCTGGAGGCAGAGCTCTTTATTGCCTATAAGCGTGCTGCTGACCCTCAGGCTGATTTGGATGGTGAATACTACTAGTCATGCCTTGACATGCAGTATCTATGCACTGGATGGAGCCGAAGGTACTAGCCAGATTCCCTCACTGGACAGCTGTGCCAAATACCCTATTATACAAATGTATGCGCAGCACTTCTAACTTGGAAGTGTTGGAAAGACGTTTACCATGTATTCTGACCTAATGCATGTCCTGTTTCCTGTGTTCTGTTCCCATGGAGTAGCTTAGGCATGGGGTGAGGGCATTCTGAAACATGGATAGAGTGGATCCGAGTCAGTCTATAAAGTGATGGAATAGCTGTAAAGTAATTTAAATATTTCTGTTGCTCTGGCAGTTCTGCCCCCTATGTTGTTGGCTGAGTTTGGGGCTTCTCCAGTTCTGACATGGTCTCTCTGGCAGTTTGTAATCTGAAAACTCCCTGCATCATTTTGATCTGTATTTCAGGGAACTGTCCATTCTTCAAGGATGATGCATCTTTGTTAAAACTCCCTCCAATAGCTCCTATAGCAAAAGTACTAAAAAGTGGGGAAAGGAGAATTTTAATTCGAACCAATATATTTCCAGTTTTGTTGGCGTGCAGGGAAGGGGAGGGGAGAGAAGAGATGTAACATCTGCAGTGGGAGTGGTGGTGCTGCTGTGATGAGGAATGTATCCATACCAAGACTTCCAGTACCAGAAAATAAATGTATAGTCTCTTCTGCTGTCCATCCGTCCTTCTCTGTTGAAGGCTGTTGGTGGAGCACGGGGGAGCAATGGGATTCAATCCTGAATGTAATGCTCTGGTGCTGGCAATCCCTGGCCACTTGCCCCCTTTTTGAGCACATGTGCAATATTCTCCTTTGTGCTTGAGCCCTTCCTGTGCCACTGAACAGGGTTTATACCCTGTATCCTCAGGCATCTAAGTATGTGAGTGGTTGGAGGAGAAATAACTGTGATGTTTTATAACTTTTATCCAGCCAAACTTTTCCACTTCAGATGGTCCTCAAGATAAGCCACCAGCGTTCTCTCGCCTTTTTATTTGCACTTTATTTTGCTTCCTTCCTGAGCTTGTTTTCTAAGGAAGTGTTTTGATGGGTTAGGAAAGAGGGTTGTTCCTAGGAGAGTGGTCTCTCTCTAACCCAGCCTTTCTTTCAGATAACTTCTGCAGAGGGGAGTTGAGAGTATACAGGGCAAATCTTTTATTTATTCAGCTGCCCACCAGAATTTGATTGTAAATAAACCTAAGTTCTGCTTTTAAAACCCACAAAGTTTCTCCTCATTTGTTTTTCTTTTTGTCCTGAAAGAAAGGGGAACCAATATCAAGTTTCTTCTCTCCTCTCTTTACCGTTTCAGTGGACTAATGTTAGGTTTGGGTCTGGTGGTGGTGGGATGCTTGACAGCATAGGCACCGACTCGCAGGTGCTCTGTGGCTCAAACACTCATGAGGAAAAAAATAGGGGATGTTCAGCAACCACCAGTCACAGCTGTTGGGCAGGACCTCAGGAGGGGGGATGGGTGGGAAGAGGTGGAGTGAGGAGGGGCCTCAGGGAAAGGGTTGGGACCTTGGGGCAGAGTAGGGGGTGGAGCACACACTGGGAAAAATGTCAGTGCCTGTATTTGACAGATATTTCCAGTGGGTATCCATTGTCCTAGAGCCAAATTTACCTTGTCTCGTATAAAGAATGTGGTCATGAAACTGAAGTTGAAGGAGCCAGTGTCACATTGTTTAAAGCTTCTAGCACTGGGGACTCTGGCCCATGTTTTGAAGCTTGAAAGGTTGATGTATACTTGGATGTGTGAGATGAATTACTGAATTCAAGAACTCCCCATCAATTACTAGTTTCTCAGACACTTTCTGCCGTGAAATGTCTGTTCCTCCCTTATTGCTTGGACTGTTATGTTGCCTCTCAGTCTCCCAACATGGTCTTAAAAATGTGGTATAAAGACTATCTGTACACCGAACACTAAGGAACTCCCTGTGCCAACACTGGAGTAATGGAGCAAAGCCTTCACCTCCTTTGGTTATATTGGACAAACTACTTGTACAGTTAAGAAGCTTCCTTAGCCAATCACCTCCTGTTTTGCTGTGGCAGAAACTCAGCTGATGGTCCTTACTCCCAAAGGCAGAGCAAAGATGACAAAAACAGAGTTGCAGTTCTTCTGACAAGGTAAAAGCCCCTTTGGATTTTAGAGGCACATTTTTCTTTCAGTCTGTTGTCTGCTCCCTGAAGCTTTCTCCAGTAAAGTGTGTGTCTCCAGGTCTTTCTAAGATGGCACCTGCCCAGTGCCCTGCTGACCTTAGGGGTATTGCAGATAAAGTAGACCGCTAAGTGATGAGTCAGTGGGATGAAAGATTACCAGGGGATTAACTCTACCCTAATAAGAACTGCAGGCTGTGGTGGGGAGGATCAGGAAGGGTTTAAGATGTTATAATTTAAATTGGCATATTTGTATTTTTATATAACATAAACAGTAATCTGGGTTTGAGGTTCTGATGCCAGAAAATGTTTTGCTTGTTGGATACTACTAATCAAATTAACATTGAACCCATATAAAAACAAGAGGTAAGAATAGGTCAAAGCATCTAAAATTCTAAAAATATACGTAGTTGTTTATGAGAAAGGTATGTATCTGTAAATCAGGTGATCAACTCCACTCTTCTGCATTCTCCCATATGTGCAAGTCCTGTTTAACTAGTTGAGGTCGTACCTCTGCTTTCTATTTAGTGTGCGCTCAGCTATCTTCCAAACAACTGTTGTTTCCAAAGGAGCCAAGAATTCTAGTCCAGTGAAGCAGAAATGACAGAGAAAGTGACTGCTAATAGCCTCTTGCGCCAGTTATACTTTCAATTAACTCAGGAACAGAGAATTTCCCCTTGCTTTTCATTTTAGGAGGATCTTTAGTGGATTTTTCACTCTTCTTACTACAGTGGCTTTAAAGAGCAGGATATAGTGGGGTCCACTGTGCTTTCTTGGAGAAATTTGTCATCCTCCAATTCAGACTCTGAAGACCAGGGAGGAGCCTTTTCACATTCCTGTGAAAAGGCAGCTGCAGCTTTCTGGAGTCCTTTTGGAGGCTTGATGTCCTTACTCTTACCTCTCTATTTGGAAGTCAGGTGAGTCTGTGTCCAAGGGGAAACTGACTATGGACCCAGTCAAGAGAGAAAAAATGTACATGAAATGGGAGCAGCCATCAGCAAAGAACAACTCCCCTAGCCTGTATCCCATTTCTATAATGCCATGCTAGAAAAGGCAGCATCTTCAGTAAAAGTAACTAGGAGCGGGGAAGTGAAGAGAATCTTGAATGGCAGAGTTGCTGGAAAGGGGGGGAAATTGAGTCCTTCTGTAATGGGGATTAATCGATATCTCTGCTTGCCTTGCCTTTATCATCCTCTTTAGCAAGAAGCAGAGGAGCCTGATAGGGTTCTGTAGGATCCTTGTTCTGCCTCCTTGCCAGGAGGGGGATGACTGAGCTCCATGGTGCCCTCTTCCCCAAGAGCCTTGTGGTGGAGGCAGCAGAGGAGAAAGGGAAAGAACAAAGTGAAGTACTTGCTGTTGAGAGTTGCCTCGTTCTCTGCCTCTGTTCTAGAAGATGAGAGAGTCTTCCCAGAGGTTCTGACTGCAGACTGGTGTTGCACTCCATCTGAAATGAGCCCACAGGCTCTGAGAAACACTGCAGGAACAGAGCTACCAGCAAAGCCCACTCGTCCCCATCTGGTTGAATAGGCTTTTCTGGAGGGTAGTTGCCTCTACAGCTCAAGCTTGAGTGAAATATGTCTGCTCTGGCATGGGCAAAGTGTCCAGCTTTAAACAGAAACTAATAGCAGAATAGCTGCATGCCACATACCACGCCACCAGAAATAAACAGCCAGCTCTGCCTAACTGGTACAGCTATGGGAGATTGTCTCCCTGGAATAGCTCTCTTCTCTCTTCAGACATACATGCTCCTAGAAGTATGGGGAAAGGGTGGAACCACCTTGGAGCTGTTTCTAAAATGTCCATCATTTCAGTAGTGCTCAGAGGCCTCATTCAGCATCAGGGCCTTGTGCTAGTTACTCCACAAAAGTAAATGAAGGTGCTATTTCTGTTGCGAAGGGCTGGTGATCATTTCTCCCACTCCCTCTCCCCCCATTGCTGACCAAGGAAGCTCTCAACAAGAGTAGCTTGCTCCCAGCCTGTTCTGTGACAGAATGATGAGTGCTAGACCTGGGGGAACACCTTTGGTCTCTGCCCTATAAATGTTTGCTCAAATAAAAATGGAATTGGTTTCACCTGAGGGTTGCAGATATTCTCATCAAGTTCTTATGGACAGGAGGGTGGGATTTTTCAAAAGCATCTGAAGGATTTAGTGACATAGTCCCATGTAAACCTCTCGGGCACTTGTGAAAATCCCACCTGTGGATGTTTGCAGCAGCTACTAACTCTAAGCAAATGTTGGTGAATAGTCACAAAAGCAAACTTTGACCTTTTGAGTGGGTACTGGAACTCTGATTGCAAGAGTTTAATTCAGTCGGGGAATGGAAAGAATACCAGGGGATCTCGCCAGTGAAAACTAACGTGTCCCACCAAAGTATCAAACACAGCTGCTTCTGAAATGTTTACAAGCCATGAATTACCCACAAATTATTGTGTGAACAAAATCAAATTGAAATTTAAGAAAAGCAAAAGCTATTTTCAGACCATTCATGAGCAGAAAGAAGCTAAATTGTTCAAATTGCTTGTCTCTACTTCTTTTGTACATCTTTAAACATGTATTGAGTACGTGTAATTTCCTTTTTATAAACTGATTGAAGAAAACAGTGGGCAGGCCACCAACATAAATTATTTGTACAATGTGCCCGAGGGTGTCAGTGGCACAACAATAGATAAGCTTTGTGTTAACTCTACAGTTTATTTCCACAATCGATATCTATTGATAATGTACTTGCAACTCTTAGAATAGCCTGTATTTATAGAGACTTGTTCTAATGCTTGCAAGTTCAACGTCTCACAAATAGTTCTTTGTTTAGCTCCTTATTAGGCTGCATGATTTGCAGCCCCAATAGAAAAAGAGATGGAGAAAGAGCTTTAGAATAAAGCTGCTTTCCATAACCCTCCTGCTCCATATAAATCTGTACTGTCTTTACACCCAAGGAGTCTGGGAGGATGGCACTGTAGACTCTTGAAGATCTGGGGTCTCTTAAATAATACCCAGCACTGCTGACCTAGCCGATCTGTTCTTAATCCAGGTACAATATTTGCTGCTTGAAGGGGATTAGTTCTTGAAAATGTGGGTAGTAAGAACTAGAAATCCATTTTCAATTTGGGCTACAAATTGCTCTCCTTTTTCACCAGCAGGCTAGTAAGTCACTCCTACAGACAGGGGAAGATCTGCAGGACCTGTCTGCCTGGATAATTCACCTTTGTTCAGTGGTTTAGGAGGAGTTCTCATCTTATTGCTCAGGGAACTTTCTCCTCTGGTGGCTGCTGTGGAATCTGGAGCACTGCAAGGTATTTAAAGATACTACTATTTCTTTCCCTAGTTTCCTCTTTCTCAAATCCTCTGGCTCACGTGTTCCACCAAGGAATTCCATGTTGGTCTTGGAAAAGCGGCTCCAACTTTGACAAAGGGTGGGGGGGGGGAAGGGGATGTTTTCATTTTTCTCTTTAATCCTGTCCTTTCAAAATTCTTCCTTCAGTGAACTGATTCCAAAGGTGAAGTGAAGGACCAGCCTTTTCTAGGAGGGAATCAGAAACTAATTTCTGAGTGTCTGTTTTGTGTAAGTTCCTAATAAATGTCATGCCATATTGTAAAGATTCATAGAGTAACATAAGAAGCAGAAGTGGTTGAAAAATAGATGCAATCAATAAACATTTTCATTGTCTTCTGTAATGCCTAGTTTAATTTTCAAAAGGATATTTTTGAAACTGAACTTTTTTGAGAAGTTGAAAACTTTAAATTTTTTAAATAATCGTATCATGTGACTCAGATGATCAATCAAAATAGGCAGTGCTGAAAAAGGGAAACCGAACCTAACCATGCAGCCACAGATCAAAAGGCTAAATAGTTTCGTTTTGAGTTTTCTAACAAACTTTTGAAAAATGGAAACTTTTTTTGTTTTTAAATTCCAGTCTGGATTAAAAGGTCAAATAAAAAAAAAATCTGATCAGGTGTTTGGCTTGCTTCTGCTTGCACTTATTTGTCTTACTCTCCCTCCCAACCCAAAGCTATCTGTGAGAATTTAGCTTCATAACTCCCATTGGTAGCTTGAAAATTGAACTTTGCATTAACTTTGGAAGCTTAAATGAAAAAAAGAAAGGGTAAAATAAAAGGAAACCCTCCTTTCCAGCACTGGAGTTGACTTGAGTTTTCAGACGGAATAGTCTGTTTTAATGCACTACATTGGTTGGTTAAGATTTTTAGATCCTATTCAACATTACCATAATCTCATTCATCATCTCTTCTTGACACTTATCCAAGAATCTCTTGCTGCAGGAAGGCTTTGTTCTTTTCCGGTCTCTCACCCATCTGTGGAAATGAGTTGTGCTGAGTCTCATAAGGTGGCTACTCCTTCCTCAGTTTCTCTGAAGAACACCAGTCCCCCTCAATCACATGTTGTCTACAAGAAGATGTGTCGTGATAAGGCTGTAAGTAGCACAATAATTGGCATATATACCCACCAGTTTGAGCCATGGGTGCACAGGGCCACTCTCGTTTACCTGGGGATTTATTTATGGGACACTTGCCTTCACCCTACTTCTTTTGAAAGTAATTTGATGTATACTCAACACCACGCCCTAGCAGTTTGCTATGTTAGAAAATCGATAAAGTGGACTACTTGCATTTTAACATAATGACCAATCTTAGATAGGATGGCAACACCTCTCCCCATCACCTCACTGGACATGTCTCTGTTGGCTGCCCAGATGTCATCTACATCAAGGCTGACTCGCTATCTTTCCAGTTTGCGGCAAAAGTCCTTCACTGTACAGCTCCTGTGCCACAGACACAAGGAATTGTGTGGTGCTTTTGGAGTTCAGTCCTGCAACATGCTGAGCCCCCTACCCTGATCCAGTCAAATACTGAAGCTCATGAATAGCCCTGATGATTTCAATGGAAACTACTCATGCGCTTAACTTTTAAGCATATGCTTTAAAATGGGTCGGCAACCTTTCAGAAGTGCTGTGCCGAGTCTTCATTTATTCACTCTGATTTAAGGTTTCGTGTGCCAGTCATACATTTTAACGTTTTTCAAAGGTCTCTTTCTGTAAGTCTGTAATATATAACTAAACTATTGTATGTTAACTAAATAAGGGTTTTAAAATGTTTAAGAACCTTAATTTAAAATGTAAATTTTAATGCAGGGCCCCCCGAACTGGTGGCCAGGACCCAGGCAGTGTGAGTGCCACTGAAAATCAGCTCACATGCCACCTTTGGCACGCGTGCCATAGGTTGCCTACCCCTGCTTTAAAAAGTTATTTTGCTCAATTGGGCTAGAGTGCTCAGCTCTTGGCAGGATTGATGCCCTGGCTTATCTTGCCCCATCTGCAATGCCTCCTTCCTACAGGTGACTATCTATCTGGGAAAACGAGACTTCATTGATCACATAGATGGTGTGGAACCTGTAGGTAAGTCCAGCCACAAACTTGTCTTACATATTTCTTTGACTTAATAAACCCAAATTATTTTTTTCTCCATACTGCTTAATATTTACTCTTTTCTATTTCTTTCTGTCTAGATGGTGTCTTGTTAGTGGATCCCGAGATCGTCAAGGGGAAGAAGGGTTTGTTTGTCTTAGGCAAAATTAACCCCATCCTAGTGAGAGAATCTCTGGTTGTTGGACGTGTTGTCTGAGTATGGTCCAAGGCTTCAGTCTTGTTACAAAACAAACTTAAGGTCTTCGCTATACTATAAATTGGAACCAGGTTGGGGCGAGGGGGAGATGCAACGGTGTTGTGACTGTCTTCCTGGACTCCATAATTGTAACACAGATGGTCTCTAGGTCTCAGAATCTCTGAATTGGCTGCTTACTAAACGTGTAATTTACTGTGTATGTTCTTTCCAGTGTATGTGACTCTGACCTGTGCTTTCCGGTATGGTCAAGAAGACATTGATGTGATGGGTCTGACCTTCCGAAAGGATCTTTTTTTCTCTAGGATACAGTTGTACCCACCAGTCGAAAAATGGGAATCTCTCTCCCAATTGCAGGAATGTCTGATGAAGAAGCTGGGGAACAATGCTTACCCCTTTGTTTTAACAGTAAGTGCCTCACAAGAGCCTCTGACTCACTTCTCCTTGACCCTTATTATCCAGCCTGTCAGCACTCCATGATAATCTGAAGAGGAGATTAATAATTAATCCAATGTTACCTAAAACTCTAACCTTGAGTCAGAGGTTAGATGGCACCATTATTTACCACCCCAAGTGTGCTAGGGATTTAACAAACTGGAGGGGTCCTGACTGCGTGCAGAAAAATTCCTTATAAAGGGAATCATAATGATTTTATGACAACAAAAGCCCTTAATGTCTCCACCTCTGTCTCTTGCTCCCCTGTTGCCAGAGTATTTGCCTATACTACTACCTTGTGTACTCATGAGGCTGTCTATGCCTTGAGTTGTGGAATTGATTTGCAAAAAACTCTGCATTTTTCTGGAATAATTATTAAAATGAGTTAATACAATTATTGCTTATGCTTGGTTAGCACCCAAAAGCCCTCTGGGTGTAGTGACCTCATAATGCTGGGCATTGTATAAGTACAGATCAGAGACAGCCCCTGAGGTCTTACAGTCTAAAGACATGCATGGCCAAGAGTAAGGGATGTGGATACAGGACAGAAGCAAATGAATCTGGTGGCAAATTGGCCCTGCTTTATTAGTTACATTTATTGCAAATATTTGACTGGGCTGGGATATGAGAGAGAGGAAGGAAAGAAGGGAAGTGACCACTTGATACCTGTGTGGCTATGGGCAGCAGGCTGGATTTTGTATGTTCTGCAGCAGACATGCATCTTCAGGGGTATGCAAGAAGGTAAGGAAGTGGCTGCATGGATTTTAGTGGGGAGCTTTTCCTGTGCATAAGGGGGAGCATATGAAAAAGGATGAGATGTTCAAAGAAGTTGGCTGATGGAGGAAAAGGCTTGGAATGCTTAGAGAGGGAGGGCAAGGGTTGGCAGTGCGATAGGTTTCTAGTTCCGCGAAGTGGGATCAGACTGAGTTATGAAGAAGTTACAAGAAATTTGTGTTTGATATGGAGGTGAGTCAGAGGCAGGCCTCAGAGGGCTGATGTAGTCAGAGCGACTAGCCAAGAAGGCGACCTTAGCAGCAGCATTCTAAATAGAACAGAGGGGAGCACGGGGCAATAATCCATGCCAGAAAAGAGAAGGCTGCAGTAGTCAGGATGTGAAGTGATGTGGGCTTCGACAAGAGTTTTGGCTGTGTGGACAATAGAAGGGGCTGGAGTTTGGAGATGCTGTGTGGAGAAAGCAGTTGGATGTAGAAATGGCCTGAATGTCGCTCTGGTGAGAGAGCAGAGTCGAAGGTGACACCCAGGTTACAGACCTCAGTGGCAGTCAGATACTTAACCTGGCTGCTGCCACTTCTGTGGCCATTTTTCAGGATGCCCAGCTCCTTCCCTCTGCTCAGTCTGTCGGCACCTCTACCCCAGCACTTATCCTCCTGCCTGCTATCTCCCAAAACACCATTGCTAGCCTGCTCCCAAGCTTCCTCATGCATGTCTGGCCCAGAGACTCATGAAGTCCCCTCAGAACATTGCTGTGCAAATCTTCTTTTACCAACCTGTCTAGGTGCTTATACTGGCACCTGTCACTGTATCATCAGAACATCTTAGATACCACTTTGATAGGTGCTATAAAAAACACTAACTTGAGTAGATCTACAACCCATATGTCTGCTTCCTCTTCCTGACCCAGAGACATCCCATCCCCTTCACTCTGCCTTAGAGACCATAGTATCTAGTAGGATCCAGATTTAGAATCTGCCATATACTAATACTGTAGCAAATAGGGTTTCAATTGACTCTGCAGTCTAGGCTTGTGACATGTCTCCTAACCATACAAAATGGAGAGCTCTACCAAGCTCAGACTGTTGGGATTTCTAGAGTGTGAGGGTGGTAGAACTCCACAAGTCTCTCTTCCAGGTCATGCCGTTCCAGTGGGGCAGAGCTGGAGCCTTTCATCACAAGCTCACGTCCTGCCCAGGCCATAAGCAACTGAGTGCTCTTACTCTCTGCTGACTGTTCTAGTGATTTCAGTCCAGTTCCCCATGGTCAGATGTCCTCAAACACTATCCTTGGCCTTGTCTCTGTGCCCCTGTGACCCTTACGTGAATCTGCTATCTTTCACTCACTCCCCTGAAAGGGAAGCACAATGATCTCCTGGATAAGGCACTGAACTGGAAGTCAAGAGTCATGAGTTCTAATCCTGGGGTTCTGCTACCAACTTGTTGTCTGACTTTGGGCAGTCATTTCCCCTCTCTGGTTCTTTGTTTCTCCTTCCACCCTTTGTCTTTTCTATTTAAATTAGAAGTCCCTACCCCAAGGAGCTTACATGTGTACAGTGCCTAGAACAATGGGGCCTCTCTCTCAGCTGGGTTCTCTAGGCACTATTGGAATATAATTAACAATGTCAGTGGTCCCTCCAGTCCCTGGTTGTGGCACTTGGGCAGAATAGTGTGGGGAAGCTTGCCTTGATGCTGCCCAGGCTGCTTTTTAATGGAGAACTAATGGACTGTGCTGTCTCAGGCTGTCACTCATGCGCCTTTCACGAGCACTGTATCATTTTAGGAGCAATACAGTTGGGGATCTGGATAATTTTTCTGGGTTTTTTTTTTCTCCTTAGTTTCCAGACTATCTGCCCTGTTCAGTCTCCCTGCAACCAGCCCCTCATGATGTTGGGAAGGTGAGACCAACAGGGTTTCATATATTCAGTACTTCTACTGAGGAAGAAATTCACAGGAAAGAGCAAGGGATGCATATCTGGCTCAAATATTTTGAGAGCAAGAACTAGGTAACACAGAAGTTAATGTACTTTCCATCACCGGAGATGTGACATAGTGCCATCTTGTGAACCACCCAACAGGAAATAAGCTAGAGAGTGGGATGGAGTCAGAGGCATTTTGAGTAACCAGTGTCATTTAGTAACAGATAAATAGCAGCGTAACAGTTGGGGGGGCAGAAAAGCATTTAACTGAAACCTGAGACTCCATTTCCTTCAGAATACTACAGGAGATATCGGTTGGCTACAAACGAAATAAGTGTTGTGATGTCAGACAAAGTTATATTAAGTATTTACTCACATCACAGACGCTCACACTCAAGTGTCTGAAACCGAATGCCTTTTTTAAAGACCAATTGCCAAGATCTCTCATTAATTTAAAGCATATGTGGAAAAAACTTGTGTTACATGTTTGGGTTAAAAAAAAACAGATTAAGAGTAACTAGGTAACGAGCTGTTACTCAAGGATAATGCATTTTAAAATATTGGATACTTGTCCAAACAACTAGACTGGACTTATGAAAAAGTGATGCAGAAGGTGTTGGGCAGACACTGGAGATTAGCCAAAGGATTTAGCAAAAGTATTTTAACAAAAGGTTTCACAAATCTTTAAAGAGAGAACCAAATGGGACTTGGCCACATGTACCTTAGAAGAAGTGTCCAATATGCACATGATCATAGAATCATAGATTATTAGGGTTGGAAGGGACCTCAGGAGATCATCTAGTCCAACCCCCTGCTCAAAGCAGGACCAATTCCCAAATGCCCCCCTCAAGGATTGAACTCACAACCCTGGGTTTAGCAGGCCAGTCCTGCAGGGACAACAGGCAGCTCTGTCTGATTGCAAAGAGTTATTCTTAGACTCCAGGTGGCGAAAAAGGAAGGTTCAATCTGTAAAGGAATTCCACATCTCAGGTGCTGATGTTAGTCATTTTAGAAATACGGGACAGGCTGGCTAATCTTTAAGAAACATGGGGTGTGTTGCTCAGAGTGAGTCTATAGCACTTGCCTCACAAGAAGACATAATAGGCTTGGAGGTGTCAGTTGTCAAGTTCAGGAATAAGATTGTCCAAACCCTGGGTATTACACCTGCCGAGTTCCTTGTATAGGAAGGCTGCTAACCATTTAACAAATTTCACAGCTTTCCCCTTCCCCCCCCCTCTCTGGCAGTGCTGCGGGGTGGACTTTGAGGTGAAAGCTTTCTGTACAGAGAACATGGAAGAGCGAATTCCCAAAAGGTAACAGAATGTGTGTGGAATAAGGACAGTCCCTTGGAGCTTGTTCAGCTCTGCTCTGGGTATCTGTGTTCAGATCCTTCCATCAGAAATGTTACAAAAGGGATGTGAATGCAGGTGAACAACCACTCCAGTGAAATAGGAGGTTCTGCTCTGTGTAATTGCAGTTCTGTTTGCCACTCCTCAGGAACTTTGTGCGCCTGTTGATCCGTAAAGTACAGTATGCCCCAGAAGAACCAGGACCCCAACCTCAAGCTGAGACCACCTGGCAGTTTTTCATGTCCAGCAAGCCCCTGCACCTGAGAGCACGTCTGAGTAAAGAGGTGAGCAATCTGCCCCAAAGTTCCTTCTGCTCAGACGCAAATACCTGCTTCATTGCCCCAAGACCACCTCTCTGAGACGTTCATGCCTGGATTCAGTTTGTTCTGACTTTCCCTAACACTCAAGTGCTCTGACACCATTTCTCGCAGTAGTTGCTGTGGACAGTAGTCAGGAATGGAGTGTGTGAGCTCCTTCACTGGTGCTCTGCTACACAATTCAATAGTGACTGACTACTGAAGTCAGTAGAAAGACTCCCATTGGCTTCAGTGGGCTTAGGGTCAGGTGGTAGGAGCTGAGGGTGTATGCACCTGGAGTAGTTGTTACCCTCTCATCAGTCCATAGGGGGTTCTGTTGCAAATGGCTGGAAGTAGCATTGTATTTTTTAAATTGTACAAGCCCTTCTGCTGGGTTGTGTGCCATGTGCTGAGCCCATCTGACTCTTCCAGGTGTTTTACCATGGTGAGCCCATTCCTGTCACTGTCACCGTGACCAACAATACAGAGAAAACAGTGAAGAAGATCAGAGTGCTGGGTGCGTTTTTACTGTTGTCCTTAATCCCATGGGAGCTACGTAGGGTGGGATTTGTATCATCCTGTCGTCAGAGCTGGAACCTATTAGTGTCCCTCACTTAAACAGACCAGGGGTCACCCTGCTCCATTCCATCTCCCTGTCAGTGTCCCTATGCTGCTCCATTGCCTCTGTTGCCCTTCAGGAAATAGGACTCTCCAGAGCTGTCACCCTGTTCCTCCATGGCCCTCTGCTAGGAATTGTGTCTATGCCAACTTTAAATGTGCCTTTTCAAAGTGTGCATGATTTTGCACTGCTTTTCAGCCCATCACTGTTATAAACGAAATGACAGCTGGCAAGAGAGTTCTCGTTGTGGGAGACTGCCAACCTTAGAGCACTGAAGGGGTTCCCCCCTTCTTCCTGAGGAAGATCAAGGGCAGGGTGTTGGGGTCCAGTACTGTTTGGCTTTAATTTGTATTCTGGTAACACCTAAGGGCCACAACTAAGATTAAAACCCCATTGTATTAGGCCATCTACAAACACCTAGTGAGAGAGAGACAAAGGATAGGAGGGGAAAGAGAGGCACAAGGAGTGCAAATGACTTACCCAGGGCCAGGCAACGGGTTGGTGGCAGAGGTGGCAGTAGAAAGCAGATCTCCAGAGTCCCAGTCCAGTGCTTTAAAGCATGCTGCCTCCTCTGTGGGAAGGTGATGGTCTTAAATATGTGAGATGCAGAGTTTGAGTGAGCAGCAGGACACTTGGTAGTTGTCAATGGGGAATTATCATTGAATGTGGTTATTTCTAGTGAGGTTCTGTAGAGATCAGTTCTGGGCCTGGCACTGTTCAATGTTTTTATCAGTGATCTGGAAGTATATATAACATCACCGCTGATAAAATTTGCAGACGACACACAGGTCGGCAGAATGGTAAATGACAGGGCAGTCGTACAGAGTGACTTGGTAAGCTGGGCCATTCAAATGAAATGTGTTTTCATACAGATAAATGCCAGTTTGTTCATCAAGGAACAAAATTCAGGCCATACCTACAGAATAGGGGACTATATCCAGGGAAGCAGTGATTCTGTAAAGGAGTTTAGGGTCATAGTGTACAAGCAACTCAGCGTGATCTCCCAATGTGATACTGCAGCAAAAGGATGAATCCAATCCTTGGCTATATAAATGGAATGAGTGAGTAGGAGGAGGGTGATGATGATACCTCTGCATACAGCATTGGGGAGACTGGTACTGGAACGCTGCATCCAGTTCTGGTGTCACATTTTAAAGAGGCTGTTGAAAAATTGGGGAGGGTGCAGAAGATAGACACACATGATATGAGGGGTGGGTAGAAAATGCCTTACAGTGAAAGACTTAAATAATTCAACTCAGTCTGTTTATCTAGAAGATCAAGAAGAGATCGATTGTGATCTCCACAGGGAGAAAATACTATTTGTCTAAAGCCAGACAAATTCAAATTAGAAATAAGGTGTAAATTTTTACCAGTGAGGATGATTAACCATTGGAACAAACTACCAAGGGAAATGGTGGATTCTTCATCTTTTGATGGCTTTGGGACCCTGTACCTTTCTGAAAGTTGTGTTTAATCAAACACACATTATTGAACTCAGTGAGAGGGTAACTGGGTAAAATTCTAGAGCTTGCGTTATACGGGAGGTCTGTGAATTGTATGGGCCATAACTGCTGTTCCTGTTTGTTCCTTCTTGAGAAGGGCAGTCGTTTATATGCTGTGTCTGTATAATTGATTCTGTCCCCTCACTCCTGTTTTTGTTCTTTCTCTCTCAGTAGAGCAAGTTGCCAATGTGGTTTTGTACTCGAGTGACTATTACACGAAGGTGGTAGCAATGGAGGAGGTGCAGTGAGTATCTGATTGTCCTGCTTTCCCTTCCCTACTCTGCTCAGTCATTTCCTTTCCTCTCCTTTTAAGTACCTTCTCTCACCAGAAATTAAAGGCTCTCAGCTATGGTCTGGAGCTAGTTTCCTGGTCCAACCCTGCCCTGCCATGCCTCAGACTAAGGGGATGCTGACAGAGGTAAGCTATCATGTTTCTGATGCTCGACCCCATTCTCTCTCTCTCCACCCCATGACCCGGATGAAAACCAGTTCACTTGATACACTGAGATTTCTCTTGCCAACTATAATTTCGTTTGAAACAATGGAAAAGACATGAGATGCGGGTCTCCTCTCCCACCCAGCCAGGGACTGCCCCAGCCCTCCGCTCAGGGATCTGAAAAGTGAGATATTCCAATGCATAAGAACAGCCATATTGGGTCAAACCAATGGTCCATCTAGTCCAGTATCCTGTCTTCCGACGGTGGCCAATGCCAGAGGGAATGAACAGAACAAGTAATCATCAAGTGACCAATCCTCAGCTTCTGGCTAACAGAAGTGAGGGACACTCAGAGCATAGGATTGCATCCCTGCCCATCCTGGCTAATAGCCATCAATGGATGGACCTATCTTCCAGGAACTTCTCTAGTTCTTTTTTGAACCCTGTTATAGTTTTGGGCTTCACAACATGTCCTGGCAATAAGTTCCATAAGTTGACTCTGATAAGAGCATAAATCCATCCCATCCATCTTTAAAGGAGTTTCAAAATGACGACTTGTAATTGTCATCCCCAGGCTATGGCTGGCTTACAGAGCACTCTTCTGAGAGTCACAATAGCTGTGCCACATCCTGCACTGAAACTGCCGTACAATCCCATTCAGAGGGGCTATTTTATTTTATTAAATTTAGTTACAGGCTTTCAAAACTGTCAGGCACATCCTCAAAATACCTGCTTAACTGAATAACTTTAATCGATCCTTCAGAATTGAGTGTCAAGTCAATGAAACGCATCTCTTAAAATAGCAGTCTATGTATATTTACCCGGTTTTCAATGTGTAGTTAAGATCACAGTAGCTGTGTAGCTATTACTAGTGAGTGAGACTTTATTAGACCAACAATTGAGTAATAACATACTAGCCTGAGCTAACCATAAAACAGTCCCTTCTAGTGATGGGTGAGTTTCCAGGAAAACAGGACTTGATTCTGCCTTTGGTTATGAATACAGTTCCCAGAGAGGGCAAAAATGGGCCCACAGCTGCTATGTATGTTGAGCTGTACCTTTGTTTTTGATTCCATATCCATTATTTTTATATCTGTTTTTTAAAAAAAAACCCACCATGTTTGTGTCTTCTACATAGTTTTAAAATCCCCAAACCTAACGATCTGCATCAAGTCCACCAGTGTATCCTTGCCAGATAGCCCAGATAAAGTAACCAACTGGATTCTGTCGCACAGCCTGGTGACCTACCTAAATGCCAGTCCTTGGCCTGCTGCCTGCTCATCAAGTGCTTGACTGGGAAAAAATGAGCTTTGCAGTCCTGAGTTAGTTTGTTTTGTATAAACTGGAGCACTAACACGAGTCATGTAATGCTCCAGGCTATAAGCCTAAATGGTCTATTCAGTAATGTAGAAGGGGCTGGTACCAAGAGATAGAGGGCTGAGTAATTAAAGAGAAAAGCAGAGTTGTTGTCATGAATGACTTATCGATTTTTGATCTGAGATTAAGTACTGTAACTTATTTTGCTGATATTCCATTCACACTGGGAGTTTATTTGTGGTTTCTTGACATGATTGTGAGACTTAAGAAACTCAGTTTACCTTACTTATCCAATAGGTGACTTGTTGCGGGCCTACATGGGGAGCGGTAGAAGGATCTCTAGTTTTGCTGAAAACCCATGGCAGAGAGTCTGAGTCTGGGTCAGCTGACTCAGACTAGTGCTACAGGGCTAAAAATACCAGCGTAGACATTCCAAGTCAGGCTGGAGCCTGCGCTATGAACCCACCCCCCTTACCAGGTTTCAGAGCCTGGGTTCCAGTGCAAATGGGAATGACTACACTGCTATTTTTAGCCCCATAGTGCAAGTCTGTGAGACCAGGTTAGTTGACCCAGACTCAGACTAAGACTCACTGCTGCAGGGTTTTTGTGGTTTTGTTTTTGCAGTGTAGACGTATCCACTGCTCCACAAATTGCAGTGGCTGGAAGTGGAAGCTAAACAAATTCATACTAGAAATAAAGATGTGAAATTTTAACAGTAACCCTTGGAACAACTTACCAAGGAGGGTGGAGGATCCTCCTTCGCCTGAAGTCTTTAAATCAAGACTGGATGTGTTTCTAAAAGATGTGAGGTAGTGCAACCAGAAATCAAGGGCTTGAAAATTAATTGGAAGAAATTGAATGTCCTTTGTGTGGCAGGAGATCAGACTAGATCATAATGGTCCCTTCTGGCCTTAATGCATGAAAACCAGTTACATGATCTTGGTATTGAAACCACTTGCTCCATTTTCAGGAATGCTTTGAAGTTTGGTTTGCTAGTATGGACAGGGCCTGGCCTGAAATGTTGGATTTTCTGCTTTTGGTTGTAGATCAAGCCAAACATAGCTTTATTTTTAAGGCTTTTTTTTTTTCCTGGAAAGTACTGAGCAGTTGGTGCCCGGCTCTGCAATCTGTTCTGAAATTCCCATAACCAGATTTGTACTTAAACTGAATTTGTTTCTCTCTCCTCTCTCCCTCAACTCCCAATCCACTCCAAGGGAGAAAGTGCAACCAAATAGTATCATCACCAAGACATTGATACTTCTGCCCTTGCTGGCAAATAACCGTGAGAAACGGGGTATAGCACTCGATGGAAAGTTAAAGGATGAAGACACCAACTTGGCTTCCAGTACCATGTGAGTCATATTCTGAAGGGTACCAACTGATAGAGAGTATCGGAGGAAGCAAGGATAGAGAGAGACTGTCCTATAATATCACATTCAGTTTTGCATATAGGTTGAGTTGGAAGAGTGCCTTATATTCATTCAGACTGGGATCTGTTTCACCTTGGTATGTCCCCCAGGATATATTTCCAGGTGTGGAAGGGTATCGGCTGTCCCAAGGTCTCTCAATGTGTTTGATACCTGAGAATGGGGTGTGCTCACTTGACTGCTTGACTCTAGTCATGTGCTCATAGTGCACTGTGTAGTTCTCATTCTGTTTGTTTTTTCTTTTTCTTTCCTGTAGTATTAAGGATGGGATAGACAAGACAGTGCTGGGGATTCTGGTTGCCTACAAGGTGAAGGTGAAGCTCATTATCTCAGGGTAAGAGCAATGCACTTGGTATCTGTATAGAATAGAGTTGGAAAATGTGTCCATTTTGTAGAGGAATACCCAGTACAGTCCATAGTTAGGACAAAGGAGGTGCAGTCAACATGCTGACTTGACATTGGAAGCCTCTAGGCAATGTCATCTCACTTGGCCAGCCCTAAATTCTCCCCAGTCTGTAAGGGGAGAACCTTCCTCAGATGCTAGATGCCCCTGCAGCTCAATTCTGAATGTAACCTCCTCTCTGATTTTGAAATTTTTTTTTTCAATGCTGTAAGAGGGCAAATAGAGCTTCAGTCAAAAATGTACCTCCAAGTCATCACTTGCGTGCTGCACAAGGCTGAGATGCACACCCCTGGGCTGAAACATGCTGTGGTCCAGACCTTCCACCCACTGAGCTTACTGGGAAATGCTGGTGTTATCCCCCACTACTTAGTTCCATGGGGGAAGTTCAGCTTCCTGATATGACTGTCAATATGGAAGGGGACAAGAATAACTCTCAGCTGGTGGGAAGTGTTGATTTGCCCTTGCATTCAGCATCACCGGATTCTCTGTGTCTCTATCCCCTTATAATCTAAAACAGGGTCAATGGTTTGGCTTGTACTTATGATAAAATAACTATTGTCTTGCATGGTCTCCTGGCTTGTGTTTTGATCCATCCTGTGGATTTAGGGGGCAGCTGTGAATGGAGTCATGCGAACAATTGCCGTTTTGAGGTTCAGAACCCCCTTCCTTCAGTCCATAAGATGGATTTGACAAAGTAACATTTATACCAGAGGTCGGCAACCTATGGCATGCGTGCCAAAGATGGCATGCGAGCCAATTTTTAATGGCACGTGGCTGCCTGCTGGGACTCCGCATGTCATTAAAAATCCTACCAATGTGGCAAGCCGCGGGGTCGGCGGTCCTGCGCCGGCCTAGCACAGCAAGCCGCTGGCCCCGTGCAGCAAGCCGCCGGCCCCTCCCCCACCTTCCCCCAGAGCCCTGCCACTGCCCGCTCAGAGCTCTGGGGGGCTGGGGCAGCGCAGTGTTGGGCTCCATGGGGAGGGAAAGATGCTCCCCGCTCACCTGGAGCCCTGCTGCCGCGCGCACAGCACTCTGAGGGGCGGGGCAGAGCAGGGCTGCGTGCGGGGGGGTGGCGGCGGCAGTGGTGGCAGGGCTCCGGGTGAGCGAGGAGCCTCATGGTAAGGGGACCGGCTGGGGGGCAGGGGTTGGCTAAGGGGTGGAGACAGTCAAGGGGCAGGGAGCAGGATTGGGGGGTGGTATACTGGGGTGTGGTTAGGGGTGGGGTCTCTGGAGGGGACAGTCAGGGAGCGGGGGGGGTTGGATGGGGCATATGAGTCCTGGGATCTGTTTGGGGGGTGGATAGGGGTCAGGGCAATCAGGGGACAGGGAGCAAAGAGGGTCCTGGGGAGCAAGTTGGGGGGAAGGCGGGGTGTCTCTGAGAAGGGTGGTCAGGGAGCAAGAGCTGAGAAGTGGTTGGGTGATTGTCGGGAGTTTGGGACTGCAGGAGGTAGTGGTGTGGTAGAGAGGTGTGGCAGGCAAGGGAGCCGGGTGGGGGGGTGTATGAGCTCCAGAGTTCGGAGATCTGTTGTGTGGGGAGCGATTAGATAGACATGAGAGTCAGGGGGTCTGTCTGGATGTGGGCGTGTGGATAAGGGGTGGGCAGTCAGGGAACAGGTAGGGGTAGGGTCTGGCACAGGGGCAGTCAGGAGATAAGGGGAGGGAGCTTAGATAGGGGGTGGTCCAAGGAGGGGGTAGTCTTGGGACAACGAGGCAGGGAGGGGTTGGAGGTTCTGGTGGTGCAGTCAACCATGACCCTCTGCCTTTGTTCCCTGCCCACCACACCCCAGACCCCTGCCGCTGAAGCCCTGTACCACCCAGCCCGTCTGTTGACCCTTGACGACCTCCCAGCCCCAAACCCTGACTGGCACCCCACACATACACAGCCCCCCTACCCTGACACCATGCATCCCCCTCGACATGCCCCCAGCCCTCTTCCCTGAACTCTTGCAACCCCCCACCATCCGCCACCCCCCCCACATTCCATGCACCACCTGCACATCCCCGACCCCCACCTCCACCCTGAGCACGAAACGGAGCCCCTGCAATCCTGCACTCACATTCCCACCCTGCACCCCTCACACCACATGAGCTGCCAGGTAAGTGCCCCCACACCCAAACCTCCTGCCCCAACCCTGAGCCCCCTCCTTCATTTTAGTTCCTGGCCAGACCCTTCACCCCCAGCCCTGTGCTCAGTCCACTCCAACTCTCAGCTCAGTGCAGAGAGAGGAAGAGAATGGGCCAGAACCAGGGAGAAGGTAGGTACCCTCTGTATGTGGGCAGGGCTGGGACCCCAGACTGGCGCTGGGCTGAGCGGGTCCGGCAGCTGGGATCCTGGCCGGCAGGAGCCGGAGGATGGAACCCCTGAGCGGCAGTGAGTTGAGCCGCTCAGCCCACTGCCGGTCTGGGGTCCTAGCCACCAGCCCCACACAGCCGCTGCTGGTCTGGGGTTCTGGCTGCCAGACCCATCCCATCTGGGGTCCCGACCACAGGCCCCACTCAGCCACTGCCGGCCTAGGTGAACAGAACCCCAGACCAGCAGCGGGCTGAGTGGGTCGGTGGCGTAAGAACAACATTTTAAGTTAATTTTAAATGAAGCTTCTTAAACATTTTGAAAACCTTGTTTATTTTACAATACAACACTAGTTTAGTTATATAATATATAGACTTGTAGAGAGAGACCTTCTAAAAAACATTAAAATGTATTACCGGCACGCAAAACCTTAAATTAGAGTGAATAAATGAAGACTTGGCACACCACTTCTGAAAGGTTGCCGACCCCTGACTTATACATAAGTATCACCTAATCTGATTCTTTACAGTCTGATTTCTTATTCTTGCTTAATTTTTTGAAGCAGAGATGTTTATATTTGAGCACTGCATTGTGCAGGAGAAGAGAGAAAAGTCATGGGGGTGTATGAGGAAAGGACCAGTGGGAATTGAATTCAATGGAGATGCTGCTATAACTCAGTGGTTCATAAACTCATTGAACAACTAAAGATCTGACGGACAGCTCTTCCCAGCATCCAATTCCAAATCCCACCGCCCCTTTCCTACAGCACTTGATTATATCTGGGGGAAAAAAAAATACTGAGACCATATGAAGATGAGGAAAATGAGCTCACTGTAATACAATGGGATGAGGCTTCCTGGTGGTGCCCACTCCACCATTTGTATATTAATATGGAATCTTTCTTCCATGCCTGCAGCCCTTACTGCTCTAATTTCTCTAGCTCGCTTTGGTTCACTCATGTTTGCTACCCCAAATTTTGGTGTCCTCTGCGGAATTGATCATAGCTGAATTTACACAGAAGAAACACCCAGCAAAGATAGACATTAAGTAACAATGCAGGGTGTAGAGATGGGCTTTGGGTTTCTCTAACTGTATTGACCTAAAGAACCTCTTGAAAGCCTTAGGAGCCTGGATTGTGCTCCAGTGAGCAGGAAATATCTGTGTGGAAGCCTTGCAGATGGACCGTGTGGAAGCCTTGCAGATGGACCATCTGGAAGTGCTCTGGACCATCAGAGGCGTTGTGCTAGATGACTGAAGAGAGAATAGGGCATGGGTGGTTAGCTGGAGGCTTTGTCCTTTTTGGATGTATTCATGGAGCAAAGACCCCATTACAAACACTTTTTGTTTTTCTGTTTACCTAGCATGCTGGGAGATCTCACCTCCAGGTAAAGCTGCTACATTTTCTGCCTTTCCAAACCACACAATCATGGCCATGACACTTTGCCTCCTATCCCCACCCCCTGCATAAATTAAAAACCCCTTAACCTGTTAGGTCAAAGGACTCTGAATACTCCAGTGTGATAAAGATATCCATGCTTTAGTTAAGTGCACGGTCTCTAGAAAGGAGCAAAACAAGTAACTTAGGACTAAGTACAAGCCTTGTGCAAGAACCGATGGTAGAGGACAGCAATGGCTACAGTTGGGTTTTGAGCGAGCAAATCAGAACATAGTGGTTTTGGTTTTTGTGCGGGCAGGGAACTTTGAATGTAGCTGAGTTTTAGGAATGGGTGGAACTGGACTTCACATCTAGTAGACATGGGTAGATCATACTGGGGAGGTGTAGCTTGACTGGAACAGGAGTTAATGGGCATGTAGGTATGATACATTCTTTTCTCTCCCCAAAGTGAAGTCAGCACAGAGCTGCCATTCCGTCTCATGCACCCCAAGCCCGAGGAACTGAACATAAGAGGTCAGTAACGCCACATTCCATGCTTTCATTACTTACAACATGTGTTGCAGTCTCTTGCATATTATGATGCTCACTATGAATGCCTTGATTCCTGCTGTAGGGGAAACCTCAAAATAACATCAGAACAGCCATACTGGGTCAGATCAATGGTTCATCTAGCCCAGTATCATGTCTTCCCACAGTGGCCAGTGCCCAGTGCTTCAGGGGGAATGGACGGAAGAGGGCTGTTAATGAGTGATCCAATATCTGTTGTCCAGTCCCAGATTCTGGCAGTCAGCGGTTTAGGGACACCCAGAGCATGGGTTTATGTCCGTGACTATCTTGGCTAATAGCCATTGATGGACCTACCCTCCATAAACATATCTAATTCTTTTCTGAACCCAGTTATACTTTTGGCTTCACAACATCCCCCTGGCAGTAAGTTCCACAGGTTGACTGTGTTGGGTGAAGAAATACTTACTGGTTTGTTTTTAAACCTGATGCCTTTGATTTAAAGGGATGGGGTAAATAACATGTCCCTATTAATTTTCTCCACATCAGTCATGATTTTATAGACCTCTATCATATTAAACCCCTCCCCCCCGGCAGAAGAATCTCCTCCCAAGCAGGGAAGAGACCTGAACTGAGTTTGCTGTGCCAGATAACCTCAAAACATATGTAATGGGCAGGTGGGTGCTGAGATAATATTATGTTAAACTCTATTATTTCCACCCTATTTCCTGCACTTCAACTTTACCTTTTCGCTGCAGCACAGGTCAGAGTTCTGTCTCTTCCAAAATGTTCAGAAAGCATTACACAGAGTTAAATCTCAGGGCTATTGTCTATAAAACCTTGAATATAGTTAACAGTCCCTAGTCAGCTTCAAAGAAAGAGAGTATCATACAGTTTCTTAGTAATCAAACACTTAATATACACAAACATTGTAAATAGCATTTGGAATACTTATGAACAACTTTTAAACAAAAGCTATCAGATAGTAAAGTCCTTGCGCTTTGATATTTACTGTCAAAAAGTGCTGTATAAGAGCTAGATATTAGACAAACTTCTCCATTTTTGTTACTTTTACACACTTTAATGCAAGATTTCAGTATTTACAAAACACGTACAATTCTCTGTTTTTAACCTGCACACACACAAACATCCCCTCTGATTTTCTTTGAGATGATTTCTCAGGCTTTATCGTATGGCCATAATATGTAGCGTGTGTCACCTGGACTCTTCAGAGTTTGAGAAGAATGGCAGTCTCTCTCTGCTTTCTAAATGTGTCACAGCCTTGTTAGCAAACAAATCTGGGATTCTAATAGCTAGCAAAATTCCATTCTTTGTATTAATAGTTGACTGGTTTCAGTTGCTGGTCAAACAGAAATCTGTAGCCTGTATCCAGGGTGGTACAAGCCCTCAAAGCAAACACCATCTCTTGGTCAATCAGCTACTGAGTCTGCAGGGCTGTCTTCAGCTACAGTATTTATAATCTTTCCCCCATGAGCTCTGTTTGGCTCAGCTCTCAATGGTGCATATGTCAGGAACCTGCAAAACTGCTTGTCCTAAATGGAACCTTCCTAATGGGCACCGACTTCTCCTCTTTCCCCTGAATGCTCAACCCCCACCCTGCCCTAGCCCCATCCTCACTCCACCCCTTCCATGAGAGCCCCACCTCCATTCCAACCCCTTCCCCAAAGTCCCCGCCCCAACTCTGCCCCCATTCTAACTACTTTCCCAAATCCCTGCTCCAGCCCCACCTGCTCCCCTGAGTGCGCCATGTTCCTGCTTCTCCCTCCCCCACCCCCGAGTGTGCTAACGCTGCCAGACAGTTGTTTGGCAGCGTCCGGGCGGGAAGCGCTTGGAGGTAGGCAGAGGAGCAGGGATGTGGCACGCTCGGAGGGGAGCTTGGCTGCCAGTGGGTGCAGAGCACCCACTAATTTTTCCCGGAGGGTGCTCCAGCCCCAGAGCACCCACTGAGTTGGTGCCTATGTGGGGCCTCCTATACCACTTCAGAAACAGGTACACTATCTAATAACTGACACACCTTATTGCTGGATGTTTCTAGGCCCTTCTAGCTGAGTTGCCCTGCCTTCTGCATGTGTACAGAGACAGTATTCAAAGAAAAATTCCTTGCTCCTCCACTGTTTCTCTCTCTGTCTTTGGGCACGCAAAATAAATAACTAAATGCCCAAAGCTAAAGCACATGTGCAGTCCTGTTGTGCCGAAGAACATAGCTATTGCTCTTTGGGATGAAGCAAGAACTACAGGACAAGTTTAGCAAAGAGGTGACACCAAGTCGAATGAGCAAACCAACCCTGATGTACTGAAAGGAAAGGTCAGAGGGAACAAAAGGGAAGGATTCTGTAGAGATGGGCATTTTGTCCTAAACTGTAACCCCCACTTGAAAGGGACAGACATCAACCCTGCCGTCTTTAATCTGCTTTGAATTAGAGGATGACACTAGTACCGAGAGAAAGAAACAACACAAATCATGGCACCAACTAAAGGTCTTGTCTGTGTTAATTTTGCCTTTGTGAGGAAGTGAAACTCAGTTCCAGCTAACATGGCTCTGGATGGGGTGTAATGTTTTCATAAAGCTGTTCAAGGCTGGGTAGTCACCTGGTCTAAAAAAAGTGATCTAATTTTTAAAAACATATTTGTATTAAAGCCATGCCGAGCCAAGGCAGCCAGCATGCCGCGAACTGAAGGAATTTCTAAAACTGTTTCTCATACTAGATTTTCCTTTGATGGGAATCTTAAACTGCACCACAGAGAGAGAAAAATACCATACCAAATTCGTAGGCAGAACTATAACGAGCGAGACACCTAGTGGCCATAAAGTATATGGCAGGATATGTTGAATAAATAAGACAGCAGAGCTCAATATTCTAACTCTATGTTAAGAAGTTGCGCCACCAAATCAAAACAAAAAGCTAAAGCATTTGAACTAAATGCTTGCTCCATAGTAGTGTTAAGGAGACACATGGCTCCACAAATATATGAGAAATACAAAACTCTAAGCTTCGCAGATTGACTTTCAGGGGAGGGAATGAGTAACAAACGGTGTTACTCCTCAAGCAAGCAGATTAAAGAAAACAGTATTGCCAACTGTTGTGACTTTATCATCAGGAGTGTTGTCATGTTTTGGAGTCTTTCTTAAAAGCCTCAATGACTGGAATCAAGAGGGCATGAGAATCTCACCTTTCATTTACAATATTTCTAACACTCATGGCTGCAGAGAAAAGCTTGAAAATATTAGTGAGTATAACTGGAGGGCTCAAAGCAGGAGGCAGATCAAAAGAACCCAAAATCTCATGGATTTTTTTTTAATTGCATGATTATTTTTTTTGTGTGGCATGGTGTGGTGTTTTTTTTGTTTGGTGTTTGAACACTTGCTGTCAGCAAAGCCCTCTTCTACTTCCCCACACTTCAGGCAGATAATTTTGGTAGAAGAATGTAGAGTATCAGGAGAAAAGGAGGGCAGGTAGATATCACATCTGAATATATGCAGAGTGCTTCAAATTAAGACCAATTCCATGTTTTCAAGAAGTTGGCACATACATTCTCTCAATGCATGTGTAGAAAATATAAAAATAGGGCACCTTCACACACATGTGGAGGGGAAGGGGGGAGACGTTATCAGGGACATTGGGCCAACCTTGTATTTGTAATAAACTTGCTAATTTTGGAAAATTTCCATTGCTGATCTCCTTTTAAATAGAATATCATAGGGGTTTTTAAACTTAAGATTGCTTTACAGAAATCAGAACTCTTTTTTCCTTTTCCCCTCTTGATGTTTATACGGGTCTTTCCAGCAAGGGATAAACTGATTAACTGTGCAGAGGAAACAGTAGAAATGACTGGAGATCTCCAAGGGTAACATTTTTCAAATGCCTAAGTGATTAAGGAGCCAAAGTCTCATTGAAAATCCATGGGATTTTTCAGCTCCAGAGTCATGTAGAGCACAATTTTTGAAAATGCCTGAGTCCCATTGTCTTAGGAGGCTCTGAGTCATTTTTTGAAAGCAAAACAAAGCTCTGAAATCATCTAGGTACTTTTGCAAACTTTACCCAAATTGCTATCAAATGCACAATGTAAATAAATGGCGTTTAGGGGTGGGAACACTTACTAGCTTTTCAGGTCTAGTGACTTCAGTAGATATCTTTTCAGACATAATTGTTTTTTGTTTGTGTGTTTGTTTTCCTTTAAATTATTCCCCAAAAACATTTCCACAACTAAGTGTTTGTCTTCACTGCAGTGTTGGGTCAAGATATAACTTGTGTTACCCCTAACCCACTTCCTGTCCACAAATACATCTGTAGCTCGAGTTGAGGGATGCTTTAAACTCAAGCTAGCTGGCCCATCTGGGTGTGAGTTGAAGTTTGAGTGTTGCTGATGTTCAAGCTAATAATGCAGTGACCAGCTATAGGCTCCAGCTACTGTTTGCACAACTCCTCAGATGCTAATCCAATTGCTTTGTGTAGCTTGCCTGTCATTTTTCAGTGTGACCACTCTCACTTGAGCTAGGCTAACTTGACTGTACTGATTCAGGCTGGGTGTTGTAGTGAAGATGAGCCCTAAGTGTAACAAACAGTGAGCACATCTGTATGTAGACCATGGCTAACATTGGGAATCAAATCTGATTTGTTGCAAACTAACACTCTAGATGGACTTGAACTCCTGTGGACTCAGATGCTTGGGATTAGTTATCCGACTGGGAGAGTGTAATACTTCGTCCTACTGTGAATGAGCTTGGGGCCTGATCCCAGCAAAGATACTTCTTTCTGGATACCTAATTGTTACTCCTATAATTCAAATAGAATGGGAACTGAAGATTACAGGTTTGACTGATGCTGACAGCTGTGGTGTTTGTTTGGAGCAACAGTTCATTACATAAGCATGTGTGCGCACATGCCCTCATGTTCAAACATTAGGCAACTTAACCATGGAAGTAGGCCTGGTGCCTCTATGGGAAAACGCTAATGCCAGAGCCATGGAGTCTTCCTCTTACTTCAATCCAGTCTCAGCCAGAGTATAGATCATTTTTTCTTGGCCTTAAAAAAAAAAAAATTTCCATTACATTGGAAATTCAGGATTGCAAAACATCCCTCTCAAACACTCCCCCACCACATCCTCTTACCGAAGCAGCCGCCCATATAACATTTGCTAAATCACAGTTCTCTCTAACAGTTCATTTTTAAGGTTATCATACGGATGAAAATAGTAGATTTTCTATAACTCAATAACAGGACAGACTCACCAGTAATTGTGCAGGGAACCCTAAAAGCAGTTAATTGGGGAAAGAAATGCCTTCACTTCAAAAAGGAAAACGCAATGAATAAAATAAAGTCCCTTTGAAACCTGCATAGCAGATTTAGAAACACAACATGTGTGTTTTAGGGTCCTACAATAGAGAATTAAGCCTACCAAATTAAGATGGTAAACTGAAAATCTTTCCAGATCCTGCAGTTTCTGGCTTCCTGTGTTATTTGTAGTCACTATTCCTGTTAGTGATTTCATGCTTTTGATTTGTGATAGTGATTCCACCAGTTTTTCACTGAACTCTGAGAAAAAAGATGTGCTTCGTTAGTTCCAAATTAGATGTTATTTCATTAAGTGGATCAAAAGTTAATTGCAGAGACTGAGCTGCAGCAAACAGTGTTTAGGGAATCTAGAGGCACCAGGAGATAGACTAATTCTTGTAGCTGATTGTGCAACCTCTAAGAGGGATAGATAAATGCATTTATGTGTGGGGACTTAGAGATCAGTTGTCATCCTCATCTTTTCTGTTCCCTTCATTATTGCTGATGAGCTAAAAGTCACCAATTGTCTGTTGTGCCTCCCTACTTACTTTGCTGTCTTTTTTTTTTTTTTTTTTTTGGTGGGGGAAAGGGGGGGGGGCAGGATGCAATTGAGAAACAGGAAGGAGATCACTTTATAAAGCCAAAAATATAGTGAGATTAAAATGCCAGGGGAGAAAACCATATTAAGATGCCCTCAGTGGGCTGGGCTAAGCTCATTCCACCTCTGTTTCTCCCCCTGCCCCATCACCACCCAAAAAACTCACCCAGGATTATACAGGGTCAGAGTAAATAGAATGTATCCAGTATCAACATGTTTATTTGTGCAGGGATGAATTGAGCCTAGGGAATCTCAAACAAAGTGTGAAGCAGAGGAAGCCATCGAGGATTTGGTCTTTCTCTCACCACATTTTCTACTGGTCCATGCTGGCACAGCTCCATGGAAATAAATGGAGCTGTGCTGAGTTGCATCAGCAGATTTTGTCCCTTAAATGTGTTTATAAGTGATACAGTGCTGTTTTGAAAGTTAAAAGCTTCTATCGGAAGTGTAGGGCTATGGATAACTATTCTCTCCTTTTTATTTCTATGCCTGGGGAATGGACAGGAACGGATTACTACCTTTCCTTTCTCAGATTTCTGTATAGTCTCAGTGCCTTGGATTTCTCATACAGTGTGTACACATTGGTTGCATCTCTTTAAACCTTATTTCATACCTGTAATACACTTAGCTACATAGTAACTTTCAAAAATTACTAAAATTGAAAAAAAAAAAATCAGTAAACATGCTTCACCACCTCTCCCCAAGAGCTAGGAGAGGATAAAATCAGGCTTATAATAGAAATTACCATCTGTCCCAACTTTAATTCTATAGATTTACTGCTCTGATTGCACAATGCAAGCTTATAGCACCATGTGATGAAATACTTCTTTTTGTCCTGTGAGACAACCCCCCCCACCCCCACCCCAAATCTGAAAGGCTGAGTTGTATTTATTTGGACATTGGATTGTTACAAGAAATTGCATAGCCTTGTTCAGGCTCTTGAGAACTTTAGCTTCAGGATAATTGTACATGAACTAAGAGACAGAGAATGACATTGCATCGGGGCAAGAATCTGGCCCAAGCTCTGCTAGAGTGTGTTGGCCTTTAGCTAATGAGCCTGTAGGAAGGAAAGGCTGCTTTAAGCTAAAATTAGTATAATTGCATCTTTCGGAGCATAATCTTACCTAGCAGCGTGTCATGGGCGTTATGGTGCTGCATATAGCACAGTACCTACCTATGTAACTCGTCTCCTGACAAACTCTAAATCTGACTAAAACAGTACGTGTTTCCCCCTGCCCACTATATAAAATTGACTGCAAACTGCACTTGTGGGCGAAGCTTAGTGGTATCCACATCAGTGATGTCATCGTTTCCTTAGTAACTATCATACTTCAAATGGGAGAAAAAGCAAAAGACTGTATTTAAAGAAAAAAATTGAACACCATTGATTCAAAAGCAAAACGGTATGTGATAGCAGTGGTTGAGACCAACGGGTGAAATTCATACGTCCCAGATTTCTTAATGTGTTATACCAATAAAAACTAGCAAGATCTTAAAGGGGACAAGACATTTGTCACATTTATTGTAAATACCATAATAAAATAAAAATAACAGCAAACAATGTTGTTTGGTTACTTGTTCCTATGATTATATATATATATATATATATATTTTCACACAATCATTCATACAAGTTCTGTGTAGATATTATAGTTACCAGCCTAAAGTTGCTTGTGACAGAATACTGGCCAGGTACTCTGTACACAAGAGTGGAGCCGAGTCCGGGTCAGGTGCACCTGATGCTCCTGGAGGCTGGCAGCAGAACCATAGACTCAAAGTCCTCAGTCTTCAGAGTCCAGCTTTATAGGGATTTTTCCCTATGTTAGTTCATGGGAGTTGTTTCATTCTGCTGTTGTTAAATTAATCAGCAGGTGGCTGGCTCCATGTTGGCAGCAGAATGTTACCCAAAGTCTCTTATCTCACCCTTCTTTTTTACAGGCTTTTAGTTTGGATTCAAAGTCTATAGGTCTTGCTGTGTCACGCTGCCTTTGGGTTTGGATTGATCACCCGTCAATTGCAGGCGTGACTTTCAGCCTTGAACCTGGCTTTGATCTTCCTTCTGTTGTTCTTTTGTCCTTTTCTTTTTAGGGTGGATGCTTTTTACTTTGTTTCACTGTTGTCTAGGTCTTCAGCCGTTGGTAGTTGAACTTCACCTCATCAGGACAGGCTGGGGCTGGAGGTTGATTTTATCATCCATACATGCCTCATTCACACATCTAAACTAACTAATAAGATTACAGCAGGGTTTGCAAAAATGAAGGTTGGAGGAAGCTTTTACAAAATGGAGTGAGCGTTTTAAAATGGGGTTTGAATTACAATATGGCAAACAGTGAACAGAAGTTACAATGCAGGCAAGTGTAGTGAATGGTGAACAGAAGTTATATTAATAAAGTGAACAATTAAAAACAATTTCATTTATTAGTTCTACAAATGGAGTCAATGAGTACAGTAAATGATCTCTGAGTATGAAATACAAACACAGGCCCATGCTTTAAAAAAGGATCCACTAATTTTAGGTGGTTCTGTTTATGGGTGCTGGGTCTGATGCACTTTAAAGGCCTGTTTTTCAGAAGTGCTGAGAATCATCCATTCATTTACTTCAGCTGGAGTTGTGGGTGCTTAACACCACTGGGAGTCTAGAGCTCAGTGTCCTGAGTTTGGCACCAAGTTACTAAGACACCGCGAATCACTGACCACTTCTGGGACAGTCTGGCCTAACTGGCTGCAGTTAGGCTCGGTGGGATAGGTAGGTGATGCAGCTGTCATTGGGTGAGCTAAAGTGACCAGAAAAGCAGACTTCCCTCCAAAAAACCCTCCTCCACGACAACACAGTACATTCTGCTTAATCACTGCTTTATGGAGAGATCGCTGAAAGCACCAAGTTAGCGAAAGGGAAGCGAGCAACAGTGAATGCTGCCTCACTGGGAAAGCATAGGCTAAAATCCCATCACGTGAATGCATTCAGCTAGTGCCAAAGGGTTAAGTGTAAGATTTAAGCAAGAGTAAAATTCTGAGCTCTGCGCTCTAAAATAAGCTACCAAAGAAAAGAGCTGAAATATGGTCCCTACCACTTTGTCTTCTGTACAGTGTGTGATTTAATTGACTTAATGCTTATTAATTACTTCTTCCCCGTTCAAGCTGGCTACTTATTTTAAATAAGAGTGACAGACTAATTAAGAGGAACACCGTGTCACAAAACAGTATCACCTCTGCTTGGTACTAACAGGTGAGCACACAGATGCCTTTCACAGCAGTTGTTCCTAGCAAGCCAGCGTGGGAAGTTCTTTTTTAGCTCCTTAGCCACTTTGATGTCTGAGCTCAGCTAATGGAATGTTTCCACTAAGAGCTTTAGTTCCATATCACTCTGTTTCAAGTAATTATACTGGAATAAACTCTTATTTCCAGCTGAGGGCAGGTCTACACTGTGGGGCTCAGTCAATCTTAGTTACACAGCCCCAGCTACATGAATAGCTTAGGCTGACTTTTTGTAGTGTATACACTGCGCTGGGTCGACGAGAGAAACTCTCCCTTGACTTACCTTATGCTTCTCGTTCCGGAGGAGTACCGGAGTCGACGGGAGAGCGAGCGGCAGTTGATTTAGTGAGTCTTCAACCCTCGGTGGATCGATCGCCGTGCATCGATTCTCCCAGTAAGTGGAGACAAGCCCTGAGTGTCCACATGGGGAGTTATACTGGTATTGGTATAGTTACACTGCTGTAGCTATGCCAGTCAGTTTCCACATGTAAACAGGCCCTAAGGTGATTTAATTTTGCTTCATCCGGGCACCATTATTTTATCCACTGAGACAGAGTTCACGACATAAGGCTTTTCTGGGTTGCTCCTCAAACTCCAGAAAAGAAATCCAGTTCCTAAACCAGTTATCTTTTTGTCTCCTTATTTTCTGAGATTCCTGTTTAGCTTTAGAGTAAACTCTGTTCTAACCCTCTGCTGTGTCTCCTCTTTTATGCGTGCTGGTAATTACAGTGATGGAGAGGTATGAAGCTTCTTTTTAATATTGTCCCGCTGGTCATTCTAGCTCCTGGTGAATTAATGCATCTGAAATTCTCCTAGTCTTGTCCGGAACCATAATGTAGAATGAGAAAGATGAGACCTGTTCCACGGGCTAATTCTAGTAGTCTGTAAAGGCCCTTCCCGTTTCCAAGCTGTCCAGCTGGAGATGATGCTATTCAGCAGGGAAGGACATTACAGCATTTTGTAAACTTCCATGGCTACTATCCTGACTGGTGTAGAAAACACCTGCTGACTGCTGTGCTAGCTGGCTCAACAGGGCTGGGTTGTAGGCATGTGATCCAAAGCCCATTGAAGTCAATGGAAAGACACTTATTGATTTCAGGGGCTTTGGTTCAGGACTTAAGACACCACTGGTGAAGTGAGAGGGCACTGCATGTAAGGGGAAGAGAGAAGTGACGATGAAGGTCTCCCAGTGGAAAACTGAGCTCGATATGAAGGGGGTATGCAGTTTTGAAAGGCCTGTCTTTCCTTCATTTCAGTGCCCAGGATGAAGACCTGGTATTTGAAGAGTTTTCTCGTCAACAGCTGCAAGATTTGGATGAAGATGAGAATAAGGCTGTTTCTCCAAATGATGAGTGACTTGGAGAACAGGCTTCTCGAGGAGCTGTGGGCTCTGATGGTACTTACAAACACGTTAGGATGTAGTTTTTTGTTTGTATTAAACTGCCAGGTCTTGCTGTTGTAATGTGATATCTCTAGGTGCGCTATCAGCAGCAGGGATCAAACTCTGGAGCAGTGGCTATAAAAGCATGATCCTCTCCTGCCTGGACTAAAAGACCTGACTTTGTTAGCCAAAGGATGTAACAGACTCAAACCTCTGTGGTTCAGCCAGTAGAGATGAACAGAGAGGATAATGAGTCAATGTTTATTTATGATGCTACCAAATAAAAAGGTTATTAAAGCCAAACTGATGATGTATCTGTAGCATCTGAATTTTCTCCTAGTTTGCTTAGCCTAATGTTAGATCAAAGAGCCACTGACTCAAAAGTTTAGTTAATTCAGTTCTGGTTATCCTGACCAACAAACTGCTTGTGTAATCTGAGCAAGGGGAGGAATGGTTTGAAGGGTTACCTAGCCAGCCCTTGGTGATGTGCTAGAGCACTTCAATGGCTTACAAGGAGCTGCTGTTTGTTTTTTCTTTTGATCACTTTTGCATCTAAATTCTGTCAAGGTCATTGAATAAAATTTGCATTGTGAGTCCAGCCCCTGCCATAAAGCATGCAGTTTACTTCCCTTTCTGAAGGACTGCGATCTAGCACTAGCAAAATCTGATGATGTTTTGTGATCTCATGATCGTTGCTTCAGTCTTGTTTTTTCCCCCAGTGGTTCTCAACCAGAGCTTTGTCTCTAGTCAGCAGTATATCTTGCAAAACTTATTCCACACTGCTTGTAATGCTGTGCTACACTGCTCATTTAACAAGGTGGAAAACAGCCACCTTAGTAAAGATGGATGAGCAATCTGCATTGTGCATTGAACCGAAGGTTTTACCCCATTAACCAAAACTCCTGCACGCAAACAGGAATTGCCGTAACAGATCAGACCAGGGTTTCATGTAGTCCAGTACCCTGCCCGACAGCGGCTAATATTGGATGCTTCCGAGGTAGGTGCAATAAAACCCAAAAGCTGGACAATTATGTAATAATTTTTCCCATAGGCAGGTTTCTTCCTAACATCCATCTGTTAGAGACTGGCTTGTGTGCCCTAAAGCGTGAGTGTTTATATTCTTCCAAACTTTGGATTTTTTTAAAGATACTATTGTTTCTCTGCATGTTCTCATTATCCATATAACTGTCTAAACCTTTCTTGAATCTTGCTGAGCTCTTGACCTCAATGATTCCTTGAGGCAATGAGTTCCACTGGCTAACTGCTTTATGTATACATAAAAATATCCTTTTTGGTTCTAAATATGGTGCCTGTCAATTTAATCAAATGTCACCGTACCAGAGTGACTTGCACCATTAAGAGCTTGAGAGTGGGGCCACCTAACCCCAGTTACTAAGAAAGCACACATGAGCGCAGGGTTACCTGATTCCCCTGTAAAGAGCAGCAAGAAGAAGCCAGGCTGCTAGTCCTGAACAGGGAGCGTGAGTTTGTTCTCAGGAAGAACAGAGTGGTGGATAGAAGCTGCTGGAGTGAGTAAGGCATCAGCAGAGAAATCTGGGGCATGAGACACAAGCCCGGAAATGGACTTGAGAACTTCTATGTTGAATGTTTTTGTTAATTTAACAAACCAGAACTCAAGAAAGGCTATGAAGGGACAAAAGGGTTTGTGATTTACTGAAAAAGCCCCTTGAAGGGGGAAACTGAGGCAAGGGGCCATCCCAGAGGCTAGCTGGGAGGTGCTTGGGAGACCACCCAATGACAGTCCCTAACTTAATTTCTCCCTTCATCATATCCTGCATGGTGATCTCAAATTCACTAATATGAATCTGTTTCCTACTCCAGGCATGAGAAGATGCAATTAAGCAGCTTCTTCTCTGCGTCTTAGTTCAGCTAACAGGAGAGGACCCTGTGGAACAGCAGTGGAAACAGGGACACAGAGGCTGTTGAAGTCCTTTTCCTCACCAATGGGCAGTATTTTTCATGAAAGCCAGCTCTGAGTAGGTGTCATTCTCAACCTGATTCAAATACACTGCACAGCTGGATGAGGTCAAAGTTGCCCTCTTCCTAGATTGGGTTTTCTATGGTAATAATAGAACATAAACCTCCACCTCAGCTTTCTCCTCAGCCAGGCTGTTCCGAGGGCTTCCTGTGTGGCCTCCTTACATCTTCCCTTAGTTCCTTGAGCAGAGGCTGCTGCCATTGC
Organism: Chelonoidis abingdonii; assembly: GCF_003597395.2. Lineage (NCBI taxonomy): Eukaryota > Metazoa > Chordata > Testudines > Testudinidae > Chelonoidis > Chelonoidis abingdonii. Next base: position 49,184,862 of record NC_133776.1, on the reverse strand, counting down.
TCATCTGGATTCTGGTGGAGTTAACAAGCCCATTTATCACAATAGCTCACAAAAGATCTGAGCAGCTTTATGCAGGATTCTAATGCTCCCTAACAGGGTGGGTTAAAAGAAGAGCCTGGGTACTCTCTCTACCCCTATCAAAGTAGGTCCACACTGCATGCTGCTTCTGGTGGCATGTAGCTCACATATGCGTATAGCTCTCTAGCACGGGTATAGATAGCAGTGTAGCTGTGAGGCGTGGTTTAGGGTAGTAAAGACGCCTGGAGGGTGTGGGGGGGTGAGTATGTACCATATATGTTCTCTGCTTGCCCGAGCCAGGCCTCCCCATCTGCACTGCTATTAGCAGTTTAGCATCCTGCTGCCTCCCTGCTGCGAGAGACTTCCCTCTCCATAGGAAAAGACTTTCCAGTGGAGAAAGACTCGGACAGTGGGGAGAAGCTGAAACCTTTCCCTGACACATGCAACTACACACCACAGAATATGCACAGCCTGCTTTTCACTGTGGCATGTAGCTACACTTACCCTGCGTGCTGCCACCAGCGGTATGCAGTGTAGACATAGCTTCAGAGAGATCTATCTGGTTTGTCATTGCTGAGACTTAGGTTTCTGTGCCTCAGTTAAGGCACCAAAACCAGTCAAAAAACCAAAGCCAGCGATGTCTAGGCTATGACATATCCCAACCATATTAATGCACCTGTGTCACACTGCATTTTAATTTATTTTACTCCTTTTTGTCACAACTGTGTTTATCTTTATCAAAGTTGGTGTGACAGGTTTCCCCCATGGTGCCACCTGGAACTGGGGTACCATTGAGCCCTCTGACCCACTAACCTGGGCTCCCTCTCATACAGTGCTGCTGTGACATGCTGCAGACCTACTCCCGGTCTTACACTCCACCAGCATACACACAGTCAGGGATACCCCCAGCTGCAGTTACATGCAGGCTCGCTAACCAGCCACTACATATGAACCAATAACAGAGAGGCTACAGCCACAATAACAACCAGCCTAGGATCCCAGAGAGCATACTGTCCTGCCCTGGTCCAAACCCCAACCACTATGAATTTATTATCCAGTTCGCCTCCCCCTCCGTGTGGAAAGGAAATGCAACAGTCCCTCTGAGCTAAGATTCCCATGCACTTCACTCCAAACTCACTGGATTAGATTAAAACATAAAACAAATGTATTAACCACAAAAGACAGCAAACAGATCAAAGCAGATTACCTAGTAAATAAACAAAAATGAAAACTAAGTCTAACACACTAGTTAAGTGGTTCTCAACCTATTTATCACTGTGGGCTGCATATGCAGCTATGAGCTGTATCCACACAATATATATACTACTTGTCTGGCGTTGATGTGACATGGGCTGCACATGGGTGCTGATTGGGCCGCAGGTTGAGAACCACTGCACTAGTTATATTGAATATGAACTAGCAGTTTCTCACTCTGAGAAATGATACAAGCAGGCTGCAGATTCTTAAGGCACAAGCTACACTTGCTTTGCAGCTTGGAATTCCCAGCTGTTTCATGCGCAGGCTAGAAATCTCTTTAGCCTAGGTCCAGCACTTCTCCCAGTTCAGTTTTTGTTCTCAGGTGTTTCCAGGAGTCTTCTTGTGTGGGGAGTGAAGAATCACAGATGATGTCACTCTCTGCCTTATATAACTTTAGCATGTGGCAAGAACCCTTTGTTTCAAAACTTAGTTCCCAGACCGGTTTGTGGAAAAACACTGAAATCCCAAGATGGAATCCAGAATCATGTGGCCTGGTCACATGTCCTTGTAGAGTCATAGCAGCCATTACTTACAGGCTGTCTGGAGTGTTCTCAGGAAGGCTCACCAGGTGGGAAATAAGCTTCTCATTGCCCTGAATAGGTCCTTCCCAACCATCTATCTAGACTGAAAGCATCTTGTCTACTGAGCATTACCCATGTGTAACCACATTTGAAGTACAGATACATAGTCAGTATTTATAACTTCAGATACAAAAATGATTCATGCATACAAATTAGGATAATCCTATTCAGCAAATCATAATTTTTCCAATGACACCTTACATGACCTGTCTTGCATAATATGCATCATAATTATGTCATAATCATATAATAATATCATTATGAAGAATATGAGTTGCAGTGTCACAGTTCGGTCAAGTGGAAGAGTGATCAATATCCTTTTCTAAGTATTGCATGTGTTGCTACTAACAGACACATCACTACCCATTTTCTATTGTTCACTGGTAGATTTAATTCCTCTACTGATTTCAACACAGATCTTTGGAGAGGGTCAGATTTTTGTATTCAGAACTGTCGAGAGGCTTTTGTATTTATTCCTCTAGTACAGCACTTCTCAAACAGGGGTCTGTGGACCCCATACTCCAGCAGGTCTGCCGACCCTCCTGATCAACTCCTCCCCCTCCCTCCCAGTGCCTCCTACATGCCAGAGAACAGCTGTTTCATGGTGTGCAGGAGATGCTGGGAGGGAGGGGAAAGAGCAGGGATGTGGCACACTCGGGGGAGGGGATGGAAAGAGGGCAGGGAAGAGGAGGGGCAGGGGTGGGACCTTGGGAGAAGAGGTGGAGTGGGGGCAGGCCCTGGGGCTGAGTGGTCAGCTTGGGGGTCCACAAAAATGTTTAAATCAAATGGGGATCCTCGGGTGGCTAAAGCTTGAGAACTGCTGCTCTAGTATTTTTTGTAATTCAAGGGAAGAAGACATGAGCAAGTTTAGCAGAAGGTTGATAGCATCTCCAACTTTTACAACGGTTAACCAAGTCTGTTTTCTAGAGATGGTCCAGCATCCAGTGAACTCTGAAATAATTGAATGTATTTCTGACATTCTTCCTAATCTTTTTTTAAGCGTGAGTTAGGTAACACAGCTTCCCACTTATCTTTTAGCTCCAGCTTCAGGAGCTATGACAGAGTTGAGCTTTTTGTATATCTGGCCTGCAAGGTGTCCTGAGCTTCCTCACAACAATTGTCTACTGCAGACAACTTTTGAAAGTTCAATGTAGTACTAAGTAATAATGCACAGCACTGTGAATGAGGCAGGGATGGACTTGCACAAAACAATGATTAGTAAGGCTAAAATTTAGTCATGGGTATTTTTGGTAAAAGTCACAGACAGGTCATGGGCAATATATAAAAATACCTGTGACTAAATCTCTACTTCTGGGGCCTGCTGCTCTGGGGGGGCCTCTGCTGAGGGAGAGCCCTCCTCCAGTGCTGGGGGTTGACTGCCCCCTGGCCGCTGCTCCTGGGGACTGCTCTCTGATGGCCTCCCAGGGCACCCCAGGACCTCTGCTTGGGTGCTCCCTGGAGCCAGCCACGTCGGCCACTGTTCTCGCGGTCCCTGGAGCCAGCTGCCCGGGGCCGCCCAAGCAGTGGCTGGTGTGGCTGGCCCTGGGGCAGCGCCTGGGACCGCTGCTTGAAGTTCCGAAAGGGCCTCCCCCAGAACCGCTGTTTGGGCGGTCCCCTGGACCAGTTGCACTGGCCACTGCTTGCACAGTCCCTGGAGCCAGCTGCCTCAGGCCTCCCGAGCAGCAGTTGGTGCAGCTGGCCCCTGGGACTACCAAAGCAGCTGGCCCCAGGTCGCTCTAGCAGCAGCCGGTATGGCTGGCCATGGGGCACCTGAGCAGCTGGCCCTGGGAAGTCACAGAGGTGGCAGAAAGTCATGGAATCCATGACTTCTGCAACCTCAGTGAAAGAATTGCAGCCTTAATGATTAGTATCCATTTTCTCATGTTGGCCTAGAAAAATATTTTAAGACTTTCAGCAACTAACTTGTACTAGCACTTTTAATTCTCTTACAGAGAGGGAGGAGAATTCAGCTTTTTCAATCTGCTCATTAGCTCTCAGCAAGTGAAGTTGAACTTCCTTGTTCCTTGACCAAAAGATGCTGACCTTTGTCTTTAGTTTCAGGGTGATGAGCCTTTTATCTTTCATGCATTCTGGTTCTGAGGTTACACTGTCTTCTAAGAAATCAAACGTTTCGACTGCTAGTCAGAAGTTTACAGCTGTAATAGAATAATCCAATTGTCTTTGATCTAGTTGGTTTTCATTCTAGGTTCTTAGCTGATGCCCTCTATTCTTTTTTAATTAGTTTAAGCTTATTGTAGCATTCCCTCATGGGAAGTTTTTAAAAACAGGGTTGACAAACTCCTGTCAGGCACAGGACCAAGACAGGATCTAGGTTTACTTGGTCCTGCTATAATATAGAGGCCTGAACTTGATGACTTCTTGAGGTACCTCCTAGCCTTACATTTCTATGATTGTCAGCGTTCTTGATGATTTTCTGTCATTTCCAGTGTGTTCTGCCTTCAGAGGCTTTCTGTGCTACATTTTCAATGTAACAAAAATGAGATACCAGTGGCAGGAACCTAAAATGAAGTTAATACACTTTTTTTATGAACCTTGCTAACTGACCATTTACAGAAGAGATTCCCATAACTCTATATTACTATATAGACACTACGATAGCTTTAAAGTTTCCTAATGCAAGTGTATACAAAGCTGCCTGCTTTGAACATAAATTCCATAATCAGTTAAACAGCCAGGAAAGCTTAGTGGATTTAAGGAACCAATTTTACCCTGGTGACAAGTGTTCTTTTCCTCTATCCCATCTCCTTCACGTGGAAGTTCTGAATGGAAGACTGGAAAAACCTTTAGTTAATACACCAGCCATCCATGCATCAGATAGGCAGGCTTTCCTTAGGCCTCTTGGGAGACTGCTGGAGAGTGTTTCAGTGCTGGGTTGTCTAATGCTAACAGCATAACTGAAGGATGGTGTATGGAAAGACAGAGTCAGAAAAGCATAGCTTTAGATTGACAAATAAAGTGCAATTTGGTGTCAGGAATCAGTTGTCACCCTGAATAGGTGGGAGAGAGGAAAAGCAAACTGGTTGCTATTCATTAGTGGTGTCAGATTAAAAGGATGCTGATGTCAGAGCTGAAGGGAGGGCAGGAGACTAAGAGGTTGCAAAATAAAGCAGGTGGAAAATACCCATGGCAGGTTGCTTCTACTGTTGCTACCTTGAAAGAAAAGAAAAAACAGTTGTTAACCTCTGTTGTTGTGCCTAGAAATTCAGTTAGATTGCTGTGGAAGAGTTTAGGAGTGGAAATGATTGCAAGCGAATGACAGAGGTTGGTGACAGTCTTACTTATTTTTCAGTTAAAATGTGTCTGCCCACAGGCAAAAGCCTGAACAGATGAGCACTTCATCCTCCCCTGAAGGACAACACTTTGATGTGTTGGACTAAGAGGAGAAACACATTCTAGAGGCAAGAGCGTGCTCTGTCTCCTCCGTCTCCTGGGAGACTGCACTCTAGTCTGAGGACTGTTACTATGCATGCACCAGCTGATCTCAATAGTTAGAATGGTGCAGAAGCAGAGAGAAGCTCTCTAAGGTAGCGCAGAGAGAAGCTCTCTAAGGTAGCCCAGACACAACCCCTCTAGGGCTCTATAAATCAAAGTCAACCCTTTGAGCAGAGGTGAAAGTAAGCCGGTCTGGTCTGGTACGCCATGCCGGACTGGACCAGTTTCCGCAGCAGTAATTTAAAGGGCCCGGGGCTCCAGCTGCTGCAGGGAGCCCCAGACCCTTTAAAGTGCCGTCGGAGCTCCAACAGCCGGGCTCAGGTGGGGATTTAAACGGCCCGGTGCTCCTGCCACTGCGGGGAGCCCCAGGCCCTTTAAATCTTGAAAGGTCCCGCCTCTTCCAGTTGAGGCCACACCCCTGCTCAGGACTCCGGCGTACCAGTAAGTCCTTTAAGTTACTTTCACCCCTGTCTTTGAGCTGTATGCAGAAGAATATCAGTCAATGCTGCTAACACAGCACACATGTAATCAACAGGATAAGCAGTCTACCCTAGCTGAAGTTTATTGTTGTTAATTGCTGATGATGTACATAGTGCTTTATGGAAACAGATAGAGTTCTTCCAAGGGAATCTTCAAACATATCCCCATAGAGAATACAGAGTAATACTCCATTCTTGAGGGCACAGAGGGATGGAGAACTCGAGCAAGGCCTTGGCCTACGTGGGTAAACACTTCAGGTTACTGCAGCTACCTGGAAATCAGGGGCAATTCTGGCCTACCTTGGTGACAAATGTCACGTGCATTCATTAACAAGCAAGAACTGATCTCTTCCTTCTCATATTCTCTAGAGATTGCTGCTCCCTCAGCCCCAGCACTTCCTCACCTTTATCTGAAATTATCTTCAGTCAATTCATTTTCCTCTAGAAGAGGTGGGAATGAAGAGACCCAATTGCTATCTCGGGCTCTCCAGCTGACCTGCTGTGTGACCTTCTTAGGCAAGTCACTTCACCTTTCTGTGCCTGTTTCCCCTCCGACCCTTTGCTTGTCTTGTCTGTTTAGACTGCAAGCCTTTCAGGGGAGGGACGATCTTTTACTCCGTGTCTGAACACAATGGAGCTCAGTTCTCAACTGGGGCCTCTAGGTGTTACTGTATGATAAATATTAATATAGGCCCCTGTCTTAGTCACATGCTGTGTAAGCAAAATTATCACTCCAGCTCAGTCTGATGAAGGAACTGAGTGGTATCAATACACTACTTGAGCTGAAGACTACACAGTCTTGCAAGAGAGAGGCAAGCTCCTTTCAGAAACCTACACACAAGCTAGCATCTCAGACATCAGTCAAGTAACTGTATTGCCCAGTCTACCTGTGGAATTTCTCAAAGGAAAGAACAAAGCCAGTATAACTGTTCTACCTACTTCCTCTTCCGCCTCCTCAAAAAAACCCTGCAGATTGTCAAAAATCCTGCATAATCTCATTTGATTGTTTCATTTTCCCAAAAGTCATTCATGCAGCCAAGTTACAAAGACAATCTCTTTTAGGCGGCGGTAATTTGTTTCAGTACATTATTAATAAGGCTGATTAAAAAATGCTGAAAGCCTGATGCCCCATTACACTGCTCTACAGCCAAAATGCTTCTGAAATAAATGTAGTCAAACTTTACTAATTCTGGGTCACTGAGAACGAAAATGATGCTTAAAATTGTTGATTGGCTCTAGTCTAGCTGTTGGGCTCCAGACTACAGCAGTGGAATCTCCTGGCAGGTGATTTTAGGGTTTCCATGTTCCGTGACCGTCAAAAGGATCTTGTCCCATTCTTCTTCATGGAAGGTGATCTTGTAGCCTGCAACAACATCGATGGTGTGATGGCAGCCCTCAACATCGTTCACGATCCAGATGAGTGGAGACTGTTCATTGATTCATCGAAGACGAGTCTTAAAGCTGTTTTGCTGCATAATGGCAATGTTTTGCCATCAATTCCAGTTGGTCATGCAGTCCATATGAAGGAAACCTATGACAACATGAAACAACTTTTGAGGTGCATAAACTATGACCAACATCAGTGGCAGCTTTGTGGCGATTTGAAGGTTGTTGCTCTCTTGCTTGGTCTGCAGACTGGATACACAAAGTACTGCTGTTTTCTCTGCGAATGGGATAGTCGTGCAAGAGATTCCCACTACATCAAGAAAGATTGGCCACTCCGACAGTCATTGGAGCCTGGGAGGAAAAGTGTTCAGCATCCACCACTTGTTGAATCAAGGAAGATTTTGTTACCACCCTTACACATCAAGCTGGGTCTGATGAAGAACTTTGTCTAGGCCATTGACAAAACACAAGCAGCTTTCAAGTACCTCCGTGGAAAATTTCCAAGGTTAAGTGAAGCTAAGATAAAGGAAGGTGTCTTTGTTGGTCCTCAGATTCGTGAACTTCTTCGAGATGATGCATTTGACCATGCACTGCGTGGCAAGGAAAAGACGGCATGGAAAGCCTTCCAGTTAGTGGCAATAAATTTTCTCGGAAACAACAAGGCAGACAACTACAGGTTGTTGGTGGAAAACCTCCTCAAGGCATACAAAAGCCTTGGTTGCAACATGTCACTAAAGATACATTTTTTGCACTCTCATCTAGATTTTTTTCCACCGAACTGCGGAGCAGTGAGCGACGAGCACAGCGAGCGATTTCACCAGGACATTGCAACAATGGAGAAACGCTATCAGGGCAAATGGAGCCCATCAATGCTTGCAGACTATTGCTGGACAGTGACAAGAGATGCTCCATTTAATGAATACAAGAGACAAGCCAAGAAGCGCCGAGTAGACACTGAATAGGACTAAACTATGTACATAATAGTTTTTTGCCTTTTGTTTCATAATAAATTTTATTTATATAACCCTTTTGCTGATTTTTAAAGTGTTACATAAACAGGACAGGTGAAATATTATCATGTAAAGCAACCATAAACACATGAAAAGACCTAGGTTTACAATTTATGATTAAAACTCTACTATCTACACAATATACAGAGACATAAAATGTAAAAACTTAAATATCTTAGAAACAGTAGCCAATCAGTTGTTTTGTCATATTTCAATTCAGCACATCAAAATACATAATAAATACCACATTTTATCTCTGAAGCAGACGACTTCTCAAAAATTGTAGACCAGTGTTATTTTGGGCAAAACCTTATTTTGTAATGTGTATTTAAATTTATTTAATGTTTTAAAACCATTCAGAGCCCAGCCCAGGTTATTCTTCCACTTTTGATTATATTGGAAATATATATAGTCAAATTAGTGAAAAATCATACAGGAATGAAAAATCATACAGGCTACAAAGATTGTTACCTTGTTATGGGGGGGGGGAACCCCTAAAGGTCAGCAGTTTTGTCTCAAGTTAGAGGTGAGACAAATGTATGCCCCTGTTCATTAAGCATGCCCTGCCAATAGAGCATAACCTAATGAATGTCCCTTCATGTCTATTCAAGTTATGTCTAGATGAGTGAGGGGCTGAGATGGCAGAGCTGAACATGCTCACTCAATTTCTCTTGGCAATTACTGCCAACCCAATGCTTTATTCCTAATCAGTGCTCGAATACAGACGCTTGTCAGGTCCTGCATTGGAATGGGACAGAGTAAAGCCTCCCTGGCCACCAGTAGTGGGTGGAAGCTGTAGGGAGAATGAGAAATGCAGAAGCAGAAACGTGTATCATAGTGGGAAAATATGCTGTTTATTGGGTTAGTGAGTCACAACACTGCCAACCTGATCAGCTCTGGAAGCAACAGATCTCAAGGCAAGTTCTTGCTGCGTCAGCCAACCTGCCTTTTTCTTCTTCGATTCCCATCTGTCAGCACAATGGCAACCGTGAGGCCAAATGAAGGCTTTCCACCTGCTTCACAGCTTCATTCATCTTTCTGTTCTGTCATTCCAAACCACTGATGAGACCTTACTGGTCTTTGCCTTACATCTATCCTTTGTCTAAAAGGTACAGTTCTCAAAAAAGTGCCTAAACCTGGTTCCACCTTCTATTGTGTAGTGTTTCCAACTCATGTGATTTTAGTGCAAGTTGCACACTATTTGGGGATTTTCGTAGCACCTCAGTTACTAGAATCCTCTGAGTAGGTAAAAATCTTTCATTAAAAAAAAATATTCTAGCCCCCATGCTTACAGAGAAAAGCTTGAAAACCAGAAAGCTAATAAAAAATCTTTTTTTTTAAAAATCTCATGAGCTTTAAGCCAATCATTGTATTTTAGACCTGACTCATGATTTTTAAATACTTACGGCTGGCAATAGATACCAGGGTTGTGGACTCCAGAAGTTCAAAAACTATTAATTAGACCCCCAACATGAGGGTTTTAAAAGATACTTTTCTTTTTGATCTTGTTTGATTTTCTGACCTTCCCCTGCCCACCCCAGTGTGTGTCTGACTGTTAGTTTTGCCCACTTTCCCAAATGTAAAGAGTTTGGTGATTCTGGCCCCCGCAGAGTCTCCTATTCCCTTTGCAGGCTGGGGGAGGGGTTTGCAGCTCCAGGGCTCTTCATCCCCCTCTGGCCCTCCCCAGGTCTGGTGCTGCAGAGACAGAGGGAGCAGATTGACCCTCTTACCAACTCTCCTGATTTCTTCTTCCTGCATCAGGGGATTTCACCTACCCCATGCACCTCCTGAGCAGCTTCAGCCCTGCAGGGGCGGGGGGGAAGCCCCCGATTGGCTGTCTGCCCCCCTGCCTTGTCTCCTGGGGAAGAGCAGCCAATCAGAGCTCTAGCAGAGGCCAGACTGAGCTCTAATCCCTCTCCCCATGAACCTGCACAGGAGTGGGGGAAGGAAGGAGAGAGAGATTCCTGTAGCTTGAGGTGGGGCTGCCCTCTCCTCCCGCCTCCCCTCCTGTGAGCCACAGGTCATCTCCTCTGCTCCTCCCACTGCAACACCTGGGCTGGGTAGGACCCAAGGGGGGTGAGGGACCCTGCTGCAGCCCCCCCAGGCCTGGGGAGGTGGGTGAAGAGCTTCAGGAGGAGCAGAGGGGAGGCTGGGGGGATGAATCGAGGGAATTGGGGGACAATGCAGGACAAACTGTTGAATGAGGACGGCCTCTCTCTTTTGCATGCATATGGCATCTGCAGAGCAACATTCTATAGCTGTAGTTATAGGTCCATGAGCCATTTCAAGGCCTCCTGTCTGACACTGTGGATATCGTCCAGTTCACCTTTGAATCCATATTTGGGGCACTGTGTTATAATGTGTTTGATGGTTTGGATGTTCACACCACAGTCGCATGAAGGGGATGTTCCACTTGTGCATAAAGTAGCAGCATCTTCCATACTTTGTTGGATGTGCTTCAGTGTGGTCCAAAGTCAGCATGGCACATCAAAACTGAGCCAGCACCTTGTTGGTTCAATAATAATGCGCTTATTTGGAATGGTAGGTGAACTCCAGACACTTTGCCATTCCCTGGTCAGATCTAGAGACATGAGGTGGTCATGTATGGTCCATGGTCTTTTTTGCAATTTCAGGCATTTTTGCCATATATGTTAGCCATAGCCTGCCACATGGGAAGTGCTGGATAGTCTTCGAACCATTTACGTTATCGTGCTGTGGTTACATCTCGATGGATAACTGGAGGTTTGATGTTTGCTAATATAGAAAGCCAAGGTAGAGGTGTTGATTTTAAAGTTCCCATGATGATTTGCATGGTCTAATTCAGCTGCCCACCCACAAGTTGAGTCTGGCACCTTCTTGCCAATACCAGTGCACAGTGATGCCAGGAGGGCGTTTCCAATTTCTGGGTATCTATTCTCATAGTTGTGGAAAAGCTCTGATCTCTCTACAGTCCATCAAGGAGGCCCCAGGGGATGGTCTTCTGTGTAATGGAGGTTGGGAATGCAGTGAAAGGGTCAAAAATCTTCAGCACTGGGGAAAGGTGGGAGATTGTATTGTCCATAGTCACAGTGAAAGTGACTCAGGCCAGTACGGCGCTGGTTTTGACTAGAGAACTGGGATTTGAATGCCACTGTGTGTCAGTACTGTCCGGGCTGGTGTTGGGGAAGTCATCGAGGATGGTCTGTGACGTGGGTAGTGGTGTGCCTGTCTCAGCAGTACAGATGAAGGTCAGAGCAGTGGGGGGAGGGCTGAACAGAAGGAGCTGGCAGTGAATGGTGGAACTGAACTGAGATGGGCAAGGGGGGGCTGAATGGAGACAGCTGGGGGCCAGTGGGGAGGCTGGACGGAGGGGCTGGGGGTAAGCGCTCCTGGGGGCGGCCAGACTCCTCTAAACCAATGTGTGGGGGAGGGGTCAGTGCTGATGCCCCCCCCCCCCCCCCCGACACAGTAGGGGACGGGGGCGTTGAGCCCTCAGGAGACAGACCAGGGCCACCCCAGAACCTTACCCGAGGTGAGCACACGCTCTGGGGCTGCACCCTTCTCGCAGCCAGGGATGTTGCGGGGCTCGGGGGTCTCCCGGCTGGACGTTGCGGCTCCGCCTCTGCACGCCAGGGGGCGCGTCACAGTAGACGCCTCTCGCGGCCGAGGCGGGCGCTGAGCGCCGGCCCGCTCCTCAGCCTGCAAAGCATGGCGGCGGCGGGCGCTTCGCGGCCCCAGGCCCGGGTCGCTGCTGCGCCCGGCGGCGAGGAGTCGTCGGATCAGCGAGCCGGAGCAGGAGCCGGGCTCCCCGCACAAGCTCATCCGCAAGGTCTCCACGCCGCCAGATCGCCAGAAGTGCGTGCGTGCGGCCGCGGCCGGGGGGGGGGGGGCCCGCGCGGTGCGGCCTCGGGCTGCCGCCGACTGGGCCGGCTCTGGTCGACGAAGCCAGCGCCCGGAGCCTGCCCTCGGCACTGCCCGACTGCCGCCGATCAAGGGCTGGGCCCCCCTGTCAGACTGGGCCCCGTGGCCCCCATCCCCCTTGGTCAGACTGGGCCCCAGCTTCGACAACCGCATGTCAGACTGTGCCCCCCACTCCTATGCCCCCAGTCAGACTGTGCTGCTCACCCCTATACGTGCCAGTCAGACTGTGCCCTCCATTAGATTGTGACCCTCATCTCATCAGACTGTGCCCTGACTCCTACAGCCCCATGTCAGACTGTTCCCCACCACCACTCTCATAACCCTTGTCAGACTATGCCCTGCACTCCGCATGCTTATGGTCCCAGACAGACCGTGTCGCCTCCACATCCATGTTCCCTAGCCAGACTGTGCCCCTCATTTCTCATATGCCCCGTTCCAGTCAGACTGTACCCCTCCAACCCCCATCTGCTCCTGGTCAGACTGTGTCCCCCCCCATCTCTCCACTCCAGCTCCCGCTGTCCCCTTAGACTGTACTTCTTCAGTCCTCCTCGTTATATTTCCTTGATCAGGCTGCTACCCCCATCCTGTCCGTAGGCAGGCTGCATTCCTTCATCTCCTGGTGGTGGTTGTGAGGGTGCTAGGCTGTCATTAGTCTCAGTGGCAGCATTTTGCCCGCTTTAGAGGAACTCTCATTGCACCCCTGCTATGGTGCCACCCCAAGGTAGAAGACATGGGAGCCCCCTTGGGTCAGGGATAAGAACAGTCCTAGAGGAGTGCTAATTCATGGGTTGCAGCTCTTTGGTTTCTACCTATAGCTTTGTGAAGTCCTCTATGTTCCGTGGGGTTTTACATATTGTTTTACTGCCTAGAAATAACAGGTCAAACATACTTTCACCCCTGCCGTTGTCTCCAGAGGGTCAGCACAGTACTGACTGGGATGCTGGAGGCTTATTTGTGGCGCAGGGTTTTTTTTTCATGGGGGTTGGAGAGCAGATGTATCTTGTCAGAGCCATCTCATAAATAGTCTTTATGTACATCCAGTTCTGGTGATGACTCTGCCCCTGACATTGTTGCTCTATTCTCACGTGGGAGTTCTCATTCTGCTCAAAATTATTACAGTGGTCCCAGTTCTGAGCTCCTCCTCTTCCAGTGAAAGACAGTCATTTTGAGGGCTATTTAATCATCATTTCAGCACATATGCTGGAGTCTGGTGCTGGAGACCCTGTGTCACTTCTTGATTTAAAACTATTGAGACCAACGGTGCTCTTCCCAGTGTGGGGGAGATGGTTCTTTAGCTGTGACAATACAGGGAGGAAGTCTACCAAACAGCAAAACCCTGAACATTCTGAGCAGATCCCAGCCATGCTCTGCAAACAGGTATTTAGATTTCAGCTGTCAGTCTGTTTTAAATATCAAGGACTTTCTGGATCCTCTGCTGCACCTGAAGGGTTGGATGTTAGAAATTCTTCCCATAGAAAGCCGGATGAGCCCTGTGTTCTCTTAATAGTGCCTGCAGCCAGAATCCCCTGTGGACAGGGAGGAAGGATGCAGCAATCACACTAGTGGATATGACTTTAGTATCTGTGCATTGTGGCAAGTAATAAAAACAAGGACAAATCCTTTTGCAATACTGGAATGGGAACCTTCCTCTCCCTAACTGCAGGACACTAGGAATACCAAGGTTATAGATGCCTTAGATTTGCGGCAGTTCAAATAAAACAATTCTTCCCGACATCCCTGCTTAATCACTCGCCATATTTTACATCATTTCCTACGTCAGTGTGGCTGGAAAAAGCCTAAACCAGCTACTTGCACTGCGTGAAAATAAACATGTTAAGAACAAGGATTATAAACAGAAATTGTCTATAGCCATTAAGCCTCCCTTATTTTAATCTGCAGAAGACCTTTAGCTGCTAAACAATGTCAAGTTCTCCAAGCAACCCTGAATATTACAGCATTAAGGATTGCTTCATTCTGCTGCTTTCCCTCATTTTATTTCATCATTTCTATTTCATCCACTTCTCTTCTGCATGCTATGTCAGGCTGTCCCAAGGAAGGTGGAGAAAAGCCAGACAAGACTGATGTGTGAGGAGCCACAGTTGTGGTTAGATTTATGAAAAAGTCTAGCAGCCTGAAGATAAGGAGCTATTTCTTTTTACAGAGGGAGACTTAATTTTCCTCCGGGCATTTTTAGTTATTGAATAACATAGGGCAGACTACCATACGGTCCAGGAGTTCAGAACGACAGATGAATGATTCCAATGCACCCTGAGGATGTATATCTCTGCTAACCACACCTTTAGCTGCAGTTGCCTCAAGGCTGTTCCTATAGTTGATTGTACAGCTAAATCATCTGAGGAATTTACTGGGCTGTGGCCGGTAGGGGGCCTCTTCACCATAACATTGCAAATGTGAAGCTTTTACAACTAAGCCTGCCAGTCAGTTCCTCTGCATTTACTTGTTCATTACAGTAAATCTCAAATATTTCAGAGTTATGTTTTGTTTCCAGTACTGCTGCCATCTGCAAGATCTTTTTCCCCTTTCTTCAGATTAAAAAGGACTTCTGACGTACAGATGTGTAAACTTTCATTACAACTATTTTCAAACCTGCCCGATGATTAAGTGCTCTTGACGGAAATATTCACCCAGAACCATAGCAAGTGTTGTTGGTTAATTTAATGGGGTGTTGCTGGTGATTTTTAGTCTCAAATGCCAGACTTGAAATAGACACATACTAGCTAGAGGCCGTGAGAGAAAGCCACTCCAAAGGGTATAAGCACAGATTTAAAATTTTTATTAAAGTTAATGTTTAAAATTAAATATACACAAGTTAAGAGGGAAGGTACTGTACATCTGGGGTCAGGCTTGAGTTATGAGAGATTACAGGTATCGCTTACAAGGATCACGAGATACATATCACATAACCAGCATAGACCCAGATTGGGGTGCGGGAGTTTTAAAAGTGTCAGTGGATAAGTGGGCTTGGGTGCGCCACCCATGGAATGTATTAAGAGTCCAAGTCAGTATCAGTGTAGCGAATAAGTACATGGGTGGAATGCGTCCCTTGGTTAGTCAGGGAAGGAAGTGGGTTATTTCCCTGATTTGCGATCTTCATTACTCAACCTGATATTGACGGTGTCCCGTGATGTGTTCCGTATGGATGTCTCTGGACCACTTGATGGTGTCGGACACCATGAGCTGTCTCATGAGCTGGGCATAGTGTTGACTGACTCCGCACACTCTCAGTACCGGCTCGCTGTGGGGGTCCCCTGAGCCCAGGGCTCCCACAGTCAGGGCGTATCTGGACCTCTTAGCCCTGGGTTCTCAGGGTGTCAGCCAGCGGGGTGTACTTCAATGCCTTCTGTGCACAGGCCTTATGGAAGGCTGGTGACCTGTTTTCAAATGTAGTAAATTGGTGAGAGAATCAATGCTGTCTTTCCCTCCTGCAGCTGCTGGAAATAAAAATAGGTCTAGAAGCAGGAACCTTGTCTACACTCGTCATTGCTAACACTGGTTCACTGAAACCTTTAGTAGTGCCAGTAAGAAATAAAATAATCCTAGGCTGTCTCTAAACTGCCACTTTCTGCGCCAAAACTTTTATTGTTCAGATGTGTGAAAAAAAACACACCCCTGAGTGACAAAAGTTTTAGCACTGAAAAGCACCTGTATATACAGCACTTTATTGCTGGGAGCCGCACGCCTGGTCATAAAGCTCCCACTGCTTGTTTGGGGTGGGGTTTTTTGTGTCTACACTACCCATGTTACAGTGCCACTGCAGCAGCGCTGTAACATGGGCAGTGTAGACATACTCCTAGCGCACAGGGCTTAATGGTATAGAAGCAGCACAAACCTTGTCTTCTGCTGCTTCTAAGGCATTCTCCAAAGAACAGAGGAGCGGGGTGTTGGAGAGAGACTGCCTTCTCTTCACCTTTGTATGAGTTTTCAAAACAGCTGGAGGAAACTGACAAGACATTGATACCTCAAACATCTCTGCTTCAGTGCATGATGGACCAGTGAGCAGAAGAAGTTTCTTACTGGCTTCTGACAAGGAAGTTTTTCAAGCTTTGTTCAGTTGAGATAAGACGGGGAAATTAAGCAGTTTGCCAGTTTAATACAGGTATCATATTCAGTATTATGGAAAGAAATAACACATTTCAGCAAAGTTCAGTGTAAAAGAAATATCTAACATTCTAGGGGATTGTGTGTTTGAAGTGTTTGTTGTTTAGCTCACTCACTGTTCTGTTTTTCTCCACTGCAGTGTGTAGAGTACCTCTCAGTACATTTGCCTTTGTGTCCACCTACCAATAGGTCTAAAAGAAAATGTTATAGAGGCATTTCATTTCAGAAACTGGAGTAGGGACTAGAAACCATAAATCTAAAACAGCACATGTTTGTTATGAAGGATTTCGAGTGAGATTAGTACTACAGTAAAACTAGTTCACCAGCTTTTCTCAGTCTTTGCAACCTAAACCAGACAGCCTGAGCACAAATGTCTAAGAATGGGGGGCCAGTAACATACATGAATAACAGCACAAGTCAGGTCAATGCGTCACTCAGCATTGAGGGAGGAGAACAGAGTGCTTAGTATCTGTTTAATTGGTGTGACTATATCTGTGCCCTTTAAATCAAGCGTACATTAGCTATTATCCATGTCCTCCACCCATTAGTTTGCTCGTGTCCTTTAAGCTTCACCTGTACTGATGACTTTGGGGAAGCATATCACTAATCCATTGCCATTGGCACAAGCAATGAGAACTTGTCTCACTGCTAGAGATCTTTGAATGCTGTGTGAGAGCAACAGCTGTTACTTCCTTTAAAACAAAAAACAAAGACCCCCCCACACACACACACTTGCAGCTTTTCTCATTCTTTCTAACCATATTTTAGGTTCCAGGAACTAGAGAGCCAACATTAAACTTCTGTATAGTTTGAGGACAAAGATTTACGTAGACTACATTGCCAAAAAGTACATTTTGGAATAAATAGTCCCTCAAATACAACTAGAGACAGTGTACTAAACACTTTTTACACCTGCCTATAGCTAATGATAAAAAATCTAGTCTTTTAAAAAAAGCTATCTCAACCAGTTGCACAGTTTCCTTTTTACCAAAACCTACAATTAACAGCTTTTAACATTTTGTCCTGGGAGAATACCAGATTATAAATCAAAATCTTAAAAGCCTAACCTAGACCATCAGTTTAGAAAAGTTAGTAGCAAGTCATTTCACAGAGCAGGGTTGATTTTCTTTCTCTAGTTACAAATCCAGCTTGATTATTTCTAAAACAGAAGGTTCTACACCAGGTATCTAAAAGAAAATAGAAGTGTGATAATGGATTTTTGTAGTCTCTGTTTCTCTGGAATTTTACGCTCCATATACACTACATAGTATAGTAGCAGCCACAGAAGTTTCAGAATGAAATGAAATTCAAGCAAAACATACTCCTTTTGGTCCTTGCTTTATAAAGATCTTTTTAGTTTCAACTTTATTTATTTAAAATATTTTAACTAGCTTTTCATATTAAATTATTAGCTACCCTTTTTCTCCCTGAGAGGTTGCTGGTTCTTGTTTCAATATAAGAGTTTACCTAGAAGCTTTTGCAGAAGAATCCTCTGAGGACTTCAGCTTGTTTGTATGCCCTAATGACTAATTATAATAATTGATTAACCCATTGGTTTCAGATGGAATCAGTTTTGTCTCCCTGAAGTTTCACTGGTGAAACTTGATGAACTGCATCTGAAACCAGTTGGCTTAAAAACCAAACCAAACAAAAAAGCTTTCTTATCTATCTCCCATGGTAGTATCTGAGCACACAGTCTTTATACATTTATCCTCATAACAGCCTTGTGGGGCAGGGAATTATTATTCCTATTTTACAGATGGGAAGCTGAGGCACAAGGGACTTGCCCAACATCATGTCAGATGTAGGTGGCAGAGCTAGGAATTGAACTCCAGTCTCGCAAGTCTAAATGTAGTGCCCTGATCACAGGCTACCTTTCTCTCATATTGTTCACTTGCTATTTCTTAGAAAGACTGTGCAGGAATGGAGTTTGGGTGGCTGGGAAGAGTCCATTGCTTTTAAAATTGCTATCTCATGAGGAAGGTCCATCTGCATTCTGCTTTTTTGAGATCTACAGGTCTTATTTTAAAAAATGTCTCAGTGATCAATATTTTGGGGTCCATGGCTAAACCAGTGTTCTGTTCTTCTGCTGGTACTGTGGCTGCAAGTTAATAAATCACTGTTCCCAGAGCTATGTGGATATCCCTTGAAGCTGCTGTTGCAGAGATCAAGGTGTTTTGAGATGATCAAAAGTATTTTGAGTATTCTGAAAGGGCATTACAAACAGTGGAAAATTAAAACAAATATTTTAAAGGCAAATTGAAAGTAAATTAGAAAAAATGAACTTAAAAGCACAAGTTGTCTGATACATGAATACTGAATAGCATTTGATAAAATCAGTTGTTACAAAATAACAGAGATCAAAAATTTAAAAGATCTTTTCAGTACTAATTACATGGCTGAATTACACCTTACTCCTGGATGTAGTCCCTTTGCAGTCAATAGGACTACTAATGTGGAGTAAAATGAGCAGGATTTGGCCCATAATCTGTCAGCTACTGAAGAAGGCTGCAGAGGGGAATCAGAACTCCAGTCTCTCTCCCTCCTTGGGTTATGACTCTTTTGTCTTTCTTCTATTCTAGTAGTTTTCAACTTTTTCCCGTCGCCATACCAGGACTTGCCCACTGACTCTTCCTTCCCACTTGGCCAAGACAGCCCCTCCCACTCCTCTCTCATTTAGCAGAAGGGGAAGGGCTAGATGGGTGTGACTTTGAGGTTAAGAACCCTGCTCTGTTCCTGGATGTGCTTTCCGCTTGTGTGTTCATTATTCCTGTATCAGAGGGAGCATGGAATGTTCCTGGATCAATGCACTACTCATTCTAAAAGCAGGCAGAATGAGAGGAGTGACAGGCAGGCCTGGTGGAAAAGAGTGTTCTTGTGTAACAATTTGACTCACCTCTGATGAGTGCATTTTTTGAGCCATAGTAATGCAATCGTGTTTTAGCTTTCCAGATTTGGTGCTGTCATAAACAGATAGTAGAAGTTAATAGAACAGAAGTACTTTATATCTCTTTTGACTGTAAAGGGTTAACAAGTTCAGTAAGCCTGGCTGTCACCTGACCAGAGGACCAATCAAGGGAAGATATTCAAATCTGAGGGAGGAAAGTTCTGTGTACTAATTAGAATTTGGTGTTGTTCTATCTGGGTTTGAGAGTGAGACGTGCAACAAGTTTCTCTCCAATCTCTCAATACAGGCTCTTAAAGTTCAAAAATAAGTATAGTAATAAGGGAGTTAGCTTATGTTTTTTTCTTTATTGCAATTGTGCATTTGGTGAAGAGTTAATTTGTATTTTGCTAAAAGGATTTTAATTTGTACTTGTATACTTAGGCTGGAGGTATTCCAGTGCTGTAGCTGAAAAACCTGTATAATCCATCTTAAATTTACAAGATAATTTTACGTTTGTCCTTTTTAATTAACGCTTTCTTGGTTTAAAACTGATTGTTTTTTATTTGTGAGACCAGGAACTGGCTGATCCAAATTGGTGGGGAGAAAGGAGAGGGGAGAGATTAATTTCTCTCTGTGTAGGATTACTGTTCTTCTGCATGAGAGTTGGGAGGGGGAAAGAAGGAGGGAAAGGTGCATTTTCCTCTCTGTTTAAGATTCAAGGAGTTTGAATCACAGTGATCTTCCAGGGTAACCCAGGGAGGGGAAGCCTGGGAGAGGCAACGGTGGGGGAAAGGGTTTACTTTCCTTGTGTTAAGATCCAGAGGATCTGGGTCTTGGGGTTCCCCGGGCAAGGTTTTGGGGGGACCAGGGTGTACCTGGCACTGGAATTCCTGGTTGGTGGCAGCGCTACAAGTACTAAGCTGATAATTGAGCTTAGAGGAATTCATGCTGGTACCCCATCTTTGGGACGCTAAGGTTCAGAGTGGGAAATTATACCATGACAGGTGTTGTAGGAGAACTAAGGTAATTGCAGTATAATAGAGGGAGTGCAATTGTGTGTTAGTGCTGGAGGATCTTAGATGCTTTGATAGTCATGTTCCAGAGCTGAAGTTTGCATGAGAGAGAATGCATTTTGTTGCTGTGCTGCAGTGTTGTGGAGGTAATAGAGTTCTTGCAGCCTGATAACATAAGGAGTATATTAGCATGTTATATGTATACTGTAGGATTGTCGAAGATACAATATATCTCATGTTTGATCTAAGTCTACATAGCTCACATTAAAGGATTAGGACCCTTTTAAATCTCTCTTCTATACACTAGTGTTCAGATAACATTTAAGCTGCTGTCTTTCTTTAGACATGTCTCTACATGGATTTGAGCTCTTATCTTTCAGCTTTGTTGTACCTGTTGGGTTGATCTGAACTTTATGTACATCTATCCGCTGATAAAATGTGTTTTGAAAAGATGCTTGAAGCCTGTGGAAGGCATAAAAGGGCTTAAGCAATAGTGCTACCAGGAGTTGTTCAGCTACTAACTCATTCTTTGTCAGGCTGTGATGATGTGCTTTTCATTCTCTGTATTGTAAGAGGCTGACCAAAGTATTCATCTATTTTAAGGGCTTTGCTGGAAGCTCTCTGACTGGGCTTGTCTTATGAAGGAGCTGAGTGACTGATGTGTTGGCATGTAAGGTTTCCTTTCCTGTACAGATGCAACATTTCCCATATTTCCTGACTGTTAATCTATTCCAGGGTTTCTCAAACAGGGGTCGCCGCTTGTGTAGGGAAAGCCCATGGCGGACCGGGTTGGTGTGTTTACCTGCCCTGTCCACAGGTCTGACCGATCGCAGCTCCCACTGGCCGCGGATTGCTGCTCTGGGCCAATGGGAGCTGCGGGAAGCGGCGTGGGCCGAGGGACTTACTGGCCGCCGCTTCCATCAGCAGCCTGAGATGGGTTTTTCAGTTAGTATAAAATCCTATAACATACTTTTGTTTTAAATAACTGCTATTCACACTAAGGTAAGAATAAAGGCCTGGAGAAAACCCCTCCCACAGTCAAGTATCAGAGGGGTAGCTGTGTTAGTCTGGATCTGGAAAAAGCAACAAAGAGTGCAGTGGCACCTTATAGATTAACAGATGCATTGGAGCATAAGCCTTTGTGGGTGAATACCCACTTCGTCACCCACTACCCACAGTGAAACCTTGGCTTTTGTTGCTGGACCAACTGACCCGCTACCCCAATATACAGTCTGGCTTTGGATTCCTGTGGCTCACCTCGTATCCTCTTTTCTCTCTCTGGATTCCTTTTGTTATAATGAGTTCACGTAAATACATTATCACTTTCATAACAGTGGAAGAATTCCAAATTGCGTTCTTCACCTTTTGAGAGCTAATTTACCTGCATTAGCAGGGCAAATTTCAAGTTGATTTTCCAAACAGTAGTAATCAGTTAGCCTCAAATATACAAACTGTGCTTTCTTCAGTGATGCTAAATCATGGCTCTTCAATGATATCTCTCTGCATATCGTGTCTTTCATTGTTTTTTTGATATTGTTTTCTGGGTAGTTTGGGCTTCCCCCAGGGCTTTCTGGAGTTGGTTTCAAGGGTGTGACCATTGACTAATGGAAGGATATTGCATTTGGATTAGTTTGTTAACTGCTGCTGGCCTTTTGACTTTCTGTGTCTGTTGATCTTTTTATGAATCTCCGTGGTTAGTCTAAGGCCTGGTCTACACTACAGAGTTAGATCAATGTAAGGCAGCTTATGGTGACCAAATTTTATAAGCATCTACACTAAAATGTCACTCCCGCCAATGTAAACTCACCCACTACATCAGCTTAATAACTCCACCTCTGCGAGAGGTGTAGCACTTAGGTCGACATAGTTAGATTGACATAGTGTCAGTGTAGACACAGCGTTATTTACATTGACTTTAGTGGCCTCCGGGAGGTGTCCCACAATGTCCTGCTGTGGTCACCATTTTGAACTCCACTGCCAAGGGCCCCTCCCCTCTAAAGCCCTGCAAAGTTTTGAAATTCCATTTCCGGCAGACTTGCTCCCACCTCAAGTACACAGGAGGAGGTGGATCTCCTGGCCTGTGGAGAAGAGGCAGGCACAGCTCCAATCTAGCCATAAAAACGTAGATATCTATGAGCAGATTGCTTGGGGAATGAGGGGGAGAACAAGAGGGACCCGCAGCAGTGCTGCATAAAAGCCAAGGAGCTGTGGCATACGTACCAGAAGACAAGGGAGGATAACAGTCACTGTGGTGCGGAGCCATAGACATGGTGCGAAACCACAGACATGCTGCTTTTACAAAGAGCTGTATGCCATCCTCAGCAGACAGTCCCTCCTCTCCACCCCCTCCCAAAAAAAGCCCTGTGGATATTTCAGAGTAGTCAAAGACACAGGCCCTTGGAGTGAACAGTGAAGAGGAGGAGTATGGGAGACAGGCAATTGGGGAGATCCAGTGGCGCAGCAAGTCAGGACGTGTTTTAGACTTCAGAGCAGTCGAGCCAGTCCCTTCAGTCCAGCAGAGATGAACATGATGCAGGGGATAGAGCCTCTGGTAAGTATGCAGTTTGCATTGATATTGCAGGAACACATCCGTTGATTTACTCTTGAGGCATCAGTTGATTTTCTCTTTTCTTCACTGAACTCAGTGTCAACCTGTGGAACTCCTTGCCAGAGGATGATGATGTGACGGGTTGGATCACAGAAACTCCCTTGGGGCTGCCAACTGATTTGCCAAGACTACTACTGCCTCTGCTTTCCTGCTCTGGCAGCTTAGGACTTCAGTGCCCTGCTTGGTTTGAGCCAGACCCACTAGCCTGCTGCAAACCCAGACCCAGGGTCTGAACCACATCCCCTAACAGCTGTAGGCTTAACTGAAAGCATCTTACAGAGGTGTTCCTGTCTTTAACACTCAGATGTCTAACTCCCAATGGGGTCCAAACCCCAGATAAATCAGTTTTACCCTGTATAAAGCTCATACAGGATAAACTCATAAATTGTTTGCCCTCTATAAC
Source organism: Chelonoidis abingdonii (assembly GCF_003597395.2). Taxonomy (NCBI): domain Eukaryota; kingdom Metazoa; phylum Chordata; order Testudines; family Testudinidae; genus Chelonoidis; species Chelonoidis abingdonii. The sequence goes on along the minus strand of NC_133776.1, from coordinate 49,161,748 downwards.
ACTGATAGAGAGATATGCATAGCTGTTTGCCCCCCACCCCCGGGTATTAATACATACTCTGGGTTAATTAATCAGTAAAAAGTGATTTTATTAAATACAGAAAGTATGATTTAAGTGGTTTCACGTAGTAACAGACAGAACAAAGTGAATTACCAAGCAAAATAAAACAAAACACGCAAATCTAAGCCTAATACAGTAATACAACATAGTACAGATAAAATCTCACCCTGAAAGATGTTTCAATAAGGCCTTGGCTACACTTGGAGGTCTGCAGCACTGGGAGTTACAGCTGTCTTCGTACAGCTGTGTAGGGAAAGCGCTGAAGTGTGGCCACACTGACAGCTACAGCGCTGGAGTGTGGCCACATTTGCAGCATTTGCAGTGGTGTTGGAGTGTGCATTATGGGAGCTATCCACAGAGCACCTCGTCCCCATTTGTCGCCTGGTGTTTGCGAAGGTGAGAAGGATGCGGGTCATTCCACTTCTGTCTAACGCCTGTAGACTTCCTTCACATCCCACAGTCACTGTTTTCCATCAAGTTGGCACCATTGTGAATCTGCCATTCTTGATGCGCGCGAATTTCTGTGGGAAAATGACCGAAATGCCTTGTAGTTGCCTGACAAGTTCGTCGCCAAGCCGATACGTCTTGCAGTTGTCTATTCTTAACTCCAAAAGTGAATGAGGAGTCCGATGATTGTGATCCGTTTAACGATACAACACGACATTGCTTGTGGTTTGACAGGAAATGCACACCTCATAGAAAACCGATTAGGCGCTCAGGGAACAGCATGAGTGGGTGATCACTCCGATGAAGTTAGGGACTGACGGGCATGCTTGAGAACTTTCGATGAGAAGCACTTTCTTGGACTGTTCTGAGTCTTGTCCCATCCTGCGCGCGAGGACACGAGATATGAGAACTGCTGCTGGAACGGTGCGTATCATCGAAGTCTGGCAATCCAGCACTACATCGGTTCACGAACAGTTGTGGATGGGATGTCGACCTATAGAATGTGTTGATCAAGTTTCAGGGACATTAATCGCATCCTGCTAAGAAGAACTGACTCTGGGACTGCACATTTGGATGTGGTTGCAACAAATGGTTTCCCTAACTTGAGGCGATAGATGATGAGCATATTCATTCGGCCACACCCTAGCCCAGTAGTAATCAAGGAGTATTCTCTATGGTTCTCCAAGCTTGGTATCACCGTGGATTTCATTAATTAACCAGGCTGCTGGAAAAGTTGCATGATCACGATTTTGAACATGGCCTGTTCAGGAAGCTGCAAGCGGACTTTTTCCCAAGGAGTAATAGGGACTACGATAATGCCATCTGATCCTGGAGACCCGCTTACCGTTAATGCTTGGCTCATGAAACCGTATAAGGAGCTTGACAGGACAAACCGGTTCAACTACACTAGCCGGGCCAAATATGGTGGAGTGCTTTGGCCGTAAAAAGGGCCGCGATCTCTGTATAGAAGCTAGATCTTGGGGAAACAGCATCCTGTGGTTATATTCAGTCGTCTGTACTCGCATAATATTTGTGAAGGAAAGGGAAATTCATCATGGCATGATCCTGGAGGTTGTCTGAGGCTTGGAATTTGCACAGCCAGAGAGCAGGGCTACTAGAGAAGGCCCAGCACAGGGCAAGGATAGGGATCTTGAGAGATTGAAGGCTGATAACCAACATATTTGTCGCTTGCAGGGATGAAGTCATGGTTTTAAATGTTAAGTAGGAATCTGTTTTCCTAAGCTGATTGTGTGCTGTTTCTTTCCTGTTCAAGGTCTCTTTGATTTCTGCAACTAATGAAAGATTGTTTTCAAACGCAAGAATAATTATGAAAAGAAAATAACTTCTTGAGACACCACACATTGGGAACAAAAAGGGGGGGTGTGGTGGTTAACGCAGCACAGTTTGAATATGTCCTTTTGGAGGCTTGTTCAATGGATGTGCACTCAGATGGCTAACTGATGTGTATGGGTAGTGAGAGGTCAGGCGTATTTCATGTTGGTTGGAACGTACAGTGTGAGCAGCTGGTGAGAAGCGATCTGGGAAGGGAGTTTGGAGCTGACATTGGGACAAGGAAAGACTGTTGGGACGAGTGTGTGGGTATGTCTCTGCATGCTATGAGGCTGATGAGTGTTGCGCGCAGGATGTTTTAGTCTTTGGGCTTCCTTCCTGGCTGATTTCTGTGGATGTTTCCGTTTCGTCAGTCTGGTCTATTCTTCTGGAGATGTATAATGTTTGCGCAGTCTCTTTGTTTTTGTGGTTTTCGCAGTTTTTGATCTTTGAGTGTTGTTAACAGGAGCTGAGAACAAGTATTGCGAAAAGACAAGAAGGTAAGTTATAGAGAGATAATTTTATCTCAGACGTTATTCTAGATGAAGATTTAAGTCTCATTAGAATA